>NC_037680.1:95596339-95793379 GCF_003255815.1 Theropithecus gelada
CTCTGTCTAAAAAAAAAAAAAAAAAAAAAACAGTAACGTGTGGCCTAGGAGAAGATATAAACTACATGTAATTAATAAGGGACTGGCATCCAAGATTTATATTAAAAAATCTACAAATAAAAAGAGAAGATAAACCAATCAATAGAAAATAAGCAAAAGAGATGAACAGGTAATTAATAAAAGAGGAAATCCCAGATGGTCACAGAAGGAAGAAATATCACAAAAAGATGCTCCATACCAGCTGGGCGCGGTGGTTCATGCCCGTAATCCCAGCACTTTGGGTGGCCGAGGCAGGTGGATCACCTGAGGTCTGGAGTTTGAGACCAGCCTGACGAACATGGAGAAACCCCATCTCTACTAAAAATATAAAATTAGCCAGGCATGGTGGTGCGTGTCTGTATTCCCATCTACTAGGGAGGCTGAGGCAGGAGAATCGCTTGAACCCCAGAGGCAGAGGTTGTGGTGAACTGAGATTGTGCCATTGCACTCCAGCCTGGGCAACAAGAGTGAAACTCCATCAAAAAAAAAAAAAAAAGCTCAATTCAATTCCAGTAATAGTTGGGAAATGTCTACCTTATCAAAGAGGCCTTCCCAGATACTTTATGAAATAGAATGCTGCCTCCTCCACAGCATTTATTCCTTCAACAAGTATTCACTGAGTTCTAGGCACTTAGCATACATTCATGAACAAAAAAGACAAATATTCTGGATCTCATATTCTAGTATGTATGTGGTCAAACAACAAACATAGTAAATGAATAAAATTATCTAGTAGGTTAGTAGATCACAAATTCCAGAGGAAAAATTGGAGCAGGGGACAGAAGATTGAGATAAGAGACTGGCGGGGCCAGGGGCAGGATGCAATTTTAAATAGTCTGTGTCTTAGTCAGCTCAGGCTGCCACAACAAAATACTATAGACTGGGTAGCTGAAACGACATACATTTATTTCTGACAGTTGTGGAGGCTGGAAGTCTGAGGTCAGGATGCCATCATGGTGGGATTCTGGTGGGGGATCTCTTCCAGTCTCGCCTGCTTTGTGTGTAGTCACCTGGCAGACAGACAGCAAGCTCTCTTGAGACACTAAACCCATCAGAGGGCCCCACCCTCAGGACCTCATCTAAACCTAATTACTCCCTAAAGGCCTCATCTTCAAATATCATCACATTGGGTGTTAGGCCTCAACAAATGAATTCTGGGGGCCAAGAATAGTCCACAGCAGACTGATTAGGGTATACTTCATTAAGACGATGGCTTTTGATTAAAGAGTTGAATGAGATGAGGAAGTAAGCCTTACCTGTAACTGGTAGAGAGTGCTCCAAGAAGAGAAAGACAGCCAAAATGCCAAAGCCAAAATGGAAGGCCAGTGTGGTGGGGACAGAGTAAGGGGTGGGGTTGAAGTGGTAAGGGCAGAGGGAAGATCATTCTGGGCCTTGTAAGCCAGTGGAAAAGCCACATGCGATTAATATATATAATATGTTAATTATAATATTAATCATTGTTTTATATAATACTTACTTCAATATATAAAAATATATATTTGTTGGCCTTTCCAGCTCTACAGGACAGGGACTTTGTCTATTTTGTTCACTGCCTGGCATGTAGTGGCACTTGATAAATATTTATTTGTTGAATAAGTAAAATTTATATATCACTACAGCAAGTTATTGCCCATATATCAGAATGACCAAAATTTGAAACCTGACAATGTCACAAGTTGGTGGAGATACGGAGCCATAGAAACTTGCATGCACAAGCCGGGTGCGGTGGCTCACCCCTGTATTTCTAGCACTTTGGGAGGCTGAGGCGGGTGGATTAACTGAGGTCAGGAGTTCCAGACCAGCCTGGCCAACATGGTGAAACCCCATCTCTACTAAAAATATAAAAAAATTAGCTGGATGTAGTGGCATGCGCTTGTAATCCCAGCTACTCCAGAGGCTGAGGCCAGAGAATCTCTTGAACCCAGGAGGTGGAGGTTGCAGCGAGCCGAGATCGCACCATTGCACTCCAGCCTGGGTGACAAGAGCAAAACTCCATCTCAAAAAAAAAAAAAAAAAGAAAGAAAGGAAGAAAGGAAAAAAGAAAGAAAGAAAGAAAAAGAAGGAAAGAAAGAAAGAAACTTGTATGCATTGCAGGGTGTAAGTTGGTACAACACCTTAGGAGAACAATTTAACAAGATCTAGTAAAGTTGGATATGTATACCCAATAACCCAGCAATTCCACTACTGGGTATATTCCTAGAGAAATGGTTGTAAATGTGCACCAGAGACATGTAAAATAATATTTATAACACAATTGTTTGTGATCATAAAAAATTGAAAGCAACCTAATTATCAGTCACCAAGAGAACAAATAAGTAAAACTTACTACACTGATACAATGAAATGTTATGCAGCAGGAAAAATCAACATCAACAAGGTTATCAACAAAAACAAATCTTACAAACTTAATGTAAAGCAAAAAACAAACAAACAAACAAACAAAAAAACACGTATTAGATTAACATAGTATGGTCTCACTTATATAAAGTAAAGTATGAACAACTGGCCAGGTGGGGTGGCTCATGCTTGTAATCCCAGCACTTTGGGAGGCCAAGGTGGGAGGATAACCTGAGCCCAGAAATTCAAGACCATGCTGCACAACATAGAGACACCATCTCCACAAACATTTTAAAAATTAGCCAAGCATGGTGGCACACACGTCTGTGGTCCCAGCAACTTGGAGGCTGAGGCAGGAGGATTGCTTGAGTCCTGGAGATCAAGGCTGCAATGAGCCATGATTGCACCACTGCACTACAGCCTGGGCAACAGAGTGAGACCCTGCCTCAAAAACAACAACAGGCCAGTCGCAGTGGCTCACACCTGTAATCCCAGAACTTTGGGAAGCCAAGGTGGGTGGATCACCTGAGGTCAGGAGTTTGAGACCAACCTGGACAAAATGGTGAAATCCCGTCTCTACTAAAAATACAAAAATTAGCTGGGTGTGGTGGCGAGCTACTGTCATCTCAGCTACTTGGGAGGCTGAGGCAGGATAATCGGTTGAACCCGGGAGGCAGAGGTTGCAGTGAGCTGACATCATGCCACCGCACTTCAGCCTGGGTGACAGAGCAAGACTTCATCTAAAAACAAACAAACAAAAACAACAAAATGAAAAATTGTCTCCTAATTGATAGGTAAAGCAATAGACACAGTGATAGCCAGAATTCTAAGATGACCTCCATGTTTTTTTTGCCCCACAATACTCCCATAATTATGTTACATTATATGGTGAAAGAGATTGTTGCAGATGTAATTAAAGTTATTAATCAGTTGGGCTTAAAATAGGACATTTTCTGGAAATATCCATTTTCTGGAAATGTGTAGTCTTTGGAGGGAGAACAAAGTCTCCATACCAACTAAGACTGCATATCCCTCCACCTGCAATAGGATTTGTCTAAAAGTCAGATTTAATTAAAAAAAAAGTTAAAAGACAGTTCGTCGTACAAAATTTGCATGAGTAAATGAATGAGTAGAAAAATGAAAAGATGAATTATGACTGGATGTTCAACTACCCATTGAATACCGCCAAGCAGGATAGAAAAATATTGTGCCATTGCAGAAAAATCCACAAACTACTTGAAAATAGCCTTGGAGTTTCTTTAAAAGGCAGGTGTGAACCATGTTGTAACCAGGTAATTGTGGTTTGATCAGAACCCCAACGGTTCCTTTGAGAAAGCTCCCCAAAGGCAATCCAGACAAGAGGTCCTGTAGTCTTAGCCAACAGGAACTCAGGCAGCTTAAAGCTCAAACCCACCTCTGCCCCCATTTCCCCAGAGACACTGTGCTAATAGCCCTGATGATAACAAGCGGCTCTGTGTGGCTACAGCTGCCTATTACACTGGTTGTGGACAAATGTGATTCAGAAGCATGATGGATCAAATTTCTTATTTGAGCAGGAAGCTGATACCTAAGGCATGTAGCCTTGCAGCAGCCCCGAAAGACTTGACAATTGTGCAGGCCTCAGGGAAATGACTTTTCCTTTAAGGAAGGATCCTTGGAACCTGATGAACTCCAAACACCAGCTATGGTTTGGACTGGGAGGTTTGAGATTCCAGCAGAAAATAGGCTATAGGATCAGAACCCAGGTTGTGGTCCACAGTGCCTCTTCCAGATTTTGTCATTAACTGACAACCAGATATCAGGGACTGCCTTCCTCATTTATTCGGACCAAACATACGTCCCTGAAGTTACAAATTTCCACGAGGAAAATCTCCAGGCAGGAAGTTCCATTCATCAGGATATTTTTGCTTGCAAGAATTAGATGCGCAACTCAAATTACCTTAAGATTAGAAAAAAAGGTTAGGGAGTGGGGACAGTGTGGATTTATGGGATCATACAACTGTATCAGGTTTAGCTGGATCTAGGGGCTACAATTATGTCAGGGATCTGTCCCTCCATCTGTTGACTCTGCTTTCCTCTGCATTACTTCAGGTGGCTTTTCTCCATGTGGGGACAAGAGAGTCACCAGCAGCTCAAGGCTTTCATTCCAACAGCTTGACAACCTCAGAGGAAGGAAAGCCTTTCTTTCCCAACAGTTCCTCTAAAACTCCAAGAATTGAGTCTCATTGGCCTGGTTTGGACTAGCCCCTCCCTGAACCATTGTCACTAGGATGGGAGCTGGCTAAGTCTATGTCTTTAATCTATGTCTTGTAGTTTAGGGAGGGCTGAGCCCCATGTAAGCCACATGGATTGAGAATGTGGGAGCAGTGGTTTCCCAGGAGGAAGTTAGGGTATTCCTACCATGGAGTGATGGGGCTGGCGGCTTGGCCAGAGAGACAACAGTGGTGCTCTCCAGAAAGAACAGGTGGGACCCAGCCATTTCCTAGGGTTTTCTCCTCCCTTTTAATTTTTTTCTTACAGGGATTTCATCTTGAGCCCACCCAAAGAAATTATGATTTCAGGCCGGGTGCAGTGGCTCATGCCTGTAATCCCAGCACTTTGGGAGGCCGAGGCGGGTGGATCACGAGGTCAGGAGTTCAAGACCAGCCTGACCAAAATGGAGAAACCCTCTCTCTACTAAAAATACAAAATAAGCTAGGCATGGTGGCCTGCGCCAGTAATCCCAGCTACTTGGGAGGCTGAGGCAGGAGAATCGCTTGAACCCGGGAGACAGAGGTTGTGGTGAGCCAAGATCGTGCCATTGCACTCCAGCCTGGGGAACAAGAGTGAAACTCCACCTCAAAAAAAAAAAAAAAGAAAAAGAAATTATGATTCCATAGGTCTGAGGTAGAGCCCGGAAATTATATGTTTACAAAATTCCCCTAGGTGGTTCTGCTAGGCAGAGTAGTTTAGGATCCATTAATCTAGTGGACAACCTTACTTGCCTCTGCTCCCTACTCAAAATCAAAAGCAAGTATATGTGGGGCTCTAGCTTATAAATTAGGAATGCCTTTTTACTCAAAGGAGGTCAACATAAAGAATTGTCTTTATATTTAGGAACCAGACAGAGGCAAGTGTAAATTAATGAACCTGCTTTGGAGCCCATCCCCCACTTGCCCCCAATTCTGGACAAATAGGAAGTCAACAAAAAGCCCCTGTCTAAGACATTGGAGCAGTAGGCAGACCTACCACGCTTTTCACACAGGAGTTACTCATTAAGCCTCATCATGCACAGGGGGTAGGACCCATTGTCACTGTGAGCAGGGGATTGCTGCGGCCTGGTTCTACCTTGGGACCAGTGCTTATCATCACAGCCTGGGGTTGGACAAGGAAGGCCATGCACTAGAGCAAACACAGTTAAAAATGGATTCTGGCTGGGCGCAGTGGCTCATGCCTGTAATCCCAACACTTTGGGAGGCCAAGGCAGGCGGATCACCTGAGGTAGGGAGATCGAGACCATCCTGGCTAACACGGTGAAACCCCATCTCTACTAAACATACAGAAAGTTAGCCGGGTGTTGTGGGACATGCCTGTAATCCCAGCTACTCAGGAGGCCAAGGCAGGAGAATCACTTGAACCTGGGAGGCAGAGGTTGCGGTGAGCCGAGATCGCACCATGGCATTCCAACCTGGCCAACAAGAAAGAAACTATGTCACAAAAAAAATAAATAAAATAAATGAAATAAAAAAGAATTCTAACTCTGTGTGCATATGAATTTAGGACAAGCTGGAGAAGGATTAGCTGTGATGGTGGAAGGTGGAGGGGGGTGGGCAGGATTAGCCAAGTCATTAAATCCCATTATCTGTAACTGGCCATAGGACACATCATTTCACTGCTATTTCTCACTATTTTTCATATCTCTGCCACCTATGTTGTACATTCTTTGAAGGCTGGAGCCCTACCTCACACCTTTTTGTGTTCCCACCACCTAGCCCAGTACCGTGTAGGCTACAGTTTCTCAAGTAGTATCTGCTCATGTGGTTTAATAATCTTATTGAACATTTTCCTCAAAGCCCTTGAAAAGCAGAACCGACTGTAAAGCCTCTGGAGCTTTGGGGAGACCATGGAATGTGGTATGAGTAGCCAGAGTACAGCTCCCAGAAAGCACAGTCAGGACTTGGGGCCAGCGTGGAACCTGGCCTAGAATAGACACTCAGAGCTTCAGAAAAGTATTGTGGCCTGCAGCAAGACCAGAAAAGGGGACCAGTGCCTCATATGCTGTCAGGTCTTCATGACCCTAGGAAGCAAATCAAACCACCCCCAGGAACGGTCTGAGTAGCCGTGGGTATGAGCACAGTATCTGAGAGGAAAGCACAGACACAAATTCAGGCTTCAGAAGCCAAACAAAAAGAAATGATAGTACCACCCTGGCCCTTTAATGATAAATGTTCTAATGAGAAAAAAAATGCTAATGGCACAGGTCAAACGAAACTTTCCTGCTTTGTAAAAATAATGATGACAGTATAATTTGTTAACAATTAACATTTATGAACACCATGCACATGTGATATACAAGCATTGTTGAGCATCACATGATTAAAATCTTACAACCTTATGATGATGGTCCACTTTTTTTTTTTTTTTTTTGACAGTTGGTAGAGCTAGCTGAAGTTTTATTTTAGGGGGAAAAAAAAAAAGACTGAATTATTTTGTAACTGGAGATATGGGCAAAGAGGGTGCCCCAGGCAGTAAACTCCCCTGCGGGTGGGCTGAGGGCTAGGGCTGAGCCTCAGGTGGGTCTCCCATTCCCTGTGTTCCCCTGCACAGTGGCCTCCCTCCTGGGCTCTGGGGCAGCCGCAGGAGGGGCAAGCTGGGAGGGGTTGCCGCAGCTGTTCACTTGGGCAGGATGTCAGAGGACTCAGACACTAGCTTCCCATTGTGGGTCTTGATCTTCTTCACAACCACGGCCCTGGTGGAGCTAGTGTGGCTGAAGGAGCTGGAGCCCAGGCTGTAGCTGAGGCCAAGGGCTTGTAAGGTCCCCATAGGCCAAGCTCAGACCACCTGCATAGCCACTGGTGGTCTTCGTATGGATACTCATGTTCTGCATCCCAGACTCCAGCCAGCTCTCCTCGCCCTCCAGCAGCTTCCTGTAGGTGGTGATCTCGGTGTCCAGGGCCAGCCTGACATTCATCAGCTCCTGGTACTCATCCAGGTGTGCGCTATGTCCTGCTTGGCCCGCTGCAGGGCGGCCTCCAGCTCAGGCAGCTTGGTGTTGGCATCCTTAATGGCCAGCTCCCCACACTGCTCGGCATCTGCAATGGCAGCCTCCAGGGAAGCCCTCTGTCCTTTGAGGCCCTCAATCTCAGCCTGGAGCTGGCTGATGTTCCGGTTCATCTCGGAGACCTCAGTCTTTGTACAACGCAGGTCATCTCCTGCAGCGTCTGCAGCTCCTCATACTTGATCTGGTACATGCTCTCAGCCTCAGCCCGGCTGCGGTTGGTGATCTCCTACTGCGCCTTGGATGGTCCACTTTTATAGACCTCAGAAGAATTAAGAAACTTGCCCCAAGGGCCCCAGGTCATAAGTGGAGGGGCTGGATTTGAACATAGACCGAATGACCTCAGAACCCACATAGGAGACCTTCCATTGTCTATCCCTCTTAAGGTGACAAACTTTTTTGTGTGTGATTTGTGAATGAGTGAGACTTCTTCTTTGCCTCTGCCTCTGCTGATAAAGACATTTGAGAGGGCCGGGCGTGGTGGCTCATGCCTGTAATCCTAGCACTTTGAGGCTGAGGTGGGCGGATTGCTTGAGCCCAAGAATTAGAGACCAGCCTGGGCAGCATGGTGAAACTCCGTCTCTACAAAAAGTACAAAAATTAGCCAGGCCTGGTGATGCATGCCTGTGGTCCCAACTACTTGGGAGGCTGAGGTGGGAGGATCCCTTGAGCCCAGGAATGAGTGAAGATCACACCACTGCACTCTAGCCTGGGCAAAAGAGTGAGAATTTGTCTCAAATAAAAAGGTAGGGGGAGGGATCTGAGTGAGTGAGCCCCTTGTTCTGGCCCAAAGGAGGCCTGGACCCCAGGGTTCAGCTGCTTTCAGGAGGCAGCTTCTGAAACTCTAGGGCCCCTGAGTGACTCCTATAAATCAAGATAAGAAAGGCCTTCATGGTGGTGGCTAGAGTCTGGGGACTGAGTATCATGCAGGGGTTGTTGGGGGCAGATGAAAGAAGAGGGCCTTGGGGCAGAGAGAAGAGGGCTGTGTGCAGCTCTAGGGAGCATCTGAGCTAGAGTTCTCCAAGGCTCTTCTTTCTCCCCAGAGCCTCCAGTGAGGTTTGCACACCTTCCTGGCGCTACGCCTGATAGGCAGAGGAAACCTTCCACCCAGGGCACAAGGGTGGGAAGGCTGGACTCTCAGAGGGTCTGTGTTCATAGATGAAATCAAGACAGAGGAGGAAGGGACAGGGTAAGGGATATGGAACTAGATGAAGACCCAGTCACAGTGGCAGTTTCTGGCAGCCACCTGCCTGGTTGAGATGGAAACGCTGATTCCAGCTCCAGCCCCCAGACAGGCTAAGAATATCCCAGAAAAGCAACAGCTACCACCCCCGCCCTTCTTGATCTGCTCCTACATCTGTAGTGCTATGCTGGGCGCCAGCAGGGTCTGGGAGGAGAAGGAGTTGGGGACGAAAGGGAGGAGGCAAAAAGGGGGCTTGGTGGAGGCAGAAGGTGAACCAAGACTTAAAGCTTCTGGTGAGTGCTGGGAGAACTGGACAGTGAGAGCTGTTCTCAGGGGACAGTAAAGGAGGTGAAGGCAGGATCCAGGGAGTTGAAGGGAGATCAGGACTGAGGATGGGAGAGGCAGAAATGGTCCCCCTTCCATCAAGGAAAGCAGCAGAGCTTATGGCAGGGAAAAGGAGTCACCAGTTCACCCCTGTCCTCTCTATCCCCTTCACCCTGGGCCCTCCAGCATCTCAGCACTGGTCCCTTCTCTCCCCACCCCAGAGCATCACATTCCTCATCTGTGCTCCCAACCCTATTCACTGTTCAAAAGAAACTATATTTGGGCTCCTTAATTAAGTCCTTCTAGCAAAGAGCCTGTGAAATGGGAAAGACATGAGAATTCGGGTCTCCCTCTTGACAGCTAGCAGCCCCTCCTCTGTCAATTCCTCTCTTCTCTCTGCTCACCCTCTCCCCCCTCCACTGTTATCTGTAGAGGGGTTCTGCTCCCCTCATTTGTTTTAGTCACCCACTTCTCCCCTGGGGTAAGGTCCTCAGGAGAGGGAGGGAAGGCTGGGCTGGTACATACCCACCCCCTCTGCACACCTCAGGAGCTGAGACTGATGGGCAAGGGAGTTGGGGGTGCCAGGGCGGGAGGCAGCAAGATCCAGGCATTCAGATGCCCAGGCTGGGTCTCCATCCTGGATGTTTTAAGAACCTATGTCATCATTAGCCTCTTTGTAGGGGCCCCTTGGAGACAGGGAGGTGCAATGACCTTGGTTTCTGGGGCCTTGATGTTTACTGGGGATATCCTGGGCCTCAGCCATCTTGCCTTCCTCTTCTTTGCCTTCTCACCTTTCATGGGCCCCTCTAAAGCTTGGAGGGACCTAGGAAGATTTACATTGCTGAGAGCCTAAGCTCCCCTCCCCTTCATCTCCTGGGCTGAACTGCAGAAATGCAGGCCTCACACGGATGCTGTGCACACAAAGACTGAGCCCATCAGACAGAAACAGATTAGGGAGAAGCAGACAGGGCTGGAGCTGGAGAGTGAAACAGATTCACAGGACAAATTTTGTTTAGAATCAGAACTGTGGAGTTGAAGGAGGCTTTAGGAATCCTCTTCTAGTCCAATTCCTAAAATGTTATCTTATTCTTTTAATATTCATTTTCTTATCTTATAATAAGCATCAAATCTATAGAATCCCTGCATTTTAATATGATGAAACCGAGTCCCAGAGAGCTGAAATTACTTCCCCAAGGTCATACAACCAGCAGTCATAGACTAGGACTCCTGTCTCCTGCCTCCCTTCTCAGAAGGGAGATAAGAAGAGCCAAAGAGAGGCAAAGTGTGAGCAGCATTGTCTGGAGATGTTCTCTTAAAAGATGGGGCCCACCTGCCCAGGTGGGGTGAGTGACAGGAGCATCTATGGTGAATTTGATGGTGACGCACTCACCAATAAGGCCAAATCCTACCCAGGCTAAAACCTCAGTCTAGGCGCTCCAGTTCTTGGTCTGGGCCTAGAGTATTTGCTTTAAAGAGCCTTCAGGAATAACCAGTTATCTGAATAGGCACTGTTCTAGGTAATCTACAGAGAGATATAGATATACAAGGAGCCTGGCCTCAGGGGCTGTCCCATCTAAGGGAGTCTGATACAACCAGCACTGCCCCAGAGGAACATAAGGGAGATGGGCAGACAAGAAGCAACATAGAGATACTATTATAATGAAGATACATGAATCTTAGAATATGAACCCAAACATAACCTAACCAGAAGAGTACACTTGCAAATGTGGGAAAGCCATCACCCTTCTACAAAGCCCACCTCCTCCATGAAGTCTTTCTGGTTTCACTAGGCTTATTCCCCTTGTTCTCCCCCTGCAGAAACATAATAACCCTTCCTCTCAGCTCTCAATGCCACTGGCTTATATACAACAGCAATGTTGTTACTCTTTCTGGATCTCTTTGATTAGCTTGTCTGCTTGTCTTTAAAATTCCATCCATATCCATCTTACACATCTTAGACCAAGAGCCCAGCCCTTAACCAAGTTGCTATGCAGCCACTGTTGCTGAGGGGAAGAGGCTGGAAAGGCTGAAGTCAGAAAGAGTATTAGGTCCCTTCCAATCAATCAAAAAAAGGCTTCTTGGAGGAGGTGAGATTTCAAGAGCTTGACAGTCTGAGAGAGGGTTCTGGCCCAGTGGAAGGAGCTCAGAGATTCCGGAGGGATAACCAGAGCAGGAGAGTGGGGAGCATGTGAGCCAGAAAAAGGGTTAGAGGCAGAGCAAGGTGGAAAATTAGGAGGGGGAGTAGGACCCTCTGAGGCACCTGGTTTGGGGTTCCTGAAGCAGAGGAGGAAATTCTTGGTTCTGACCAAGAGGACAGTAGGAGGTCAGAGCTGGGCCAGAAGTAGGGTACCACAGTGATGACACTCTGTGGGTGCTGCTTAGAAGACGTGGTCCTAAATGACCTTAATGATAGGCCTTATGCCAGTGAGGGATTCCTGGGAGCAGAGCTGGAAGGACTCACGTGCCATTTAGATCCACATGCCCAGTGTTTCCACCAGAGCAACTCAGTCTCTACAGGGCTTGTCCTTAACTACCGGTGAACTGACTATTCCTTGGTGGCAGATAAAGAGTGACTCAGAACACCTTGTAGGAGGAAGTGGGGCCAATTACAGCAGCTGAAAAGAGGGAACACTTTCCCACAACTATGGGGAGAATGAGAGTTTGGGCAGGTCAGCTTGGGCTGCAAGAAAATAAAGATCAGATCCTAGGGAGCAGAGATACCCCACTGAGAAAGTGCATATTGAGTGCTGAGTGAGGGAGGAGGTACAAGGCCGCATGTGCATGATGGCAAAGAGAAGGGGAATGGAGACAGGCAGACCACAGGCCTCCAGGAGGGTATGAGTGAGCAGGGGCTGTGGAATGGCTGGGAAATGCTGGTACCTCTGGTAGCTAGAACTGCAGCCCATATGGATTCTAGAACAGCCTATCTGCAGTGACACACACACATATATGTGCACAAATCAACCCTGACAGCAGTGGATCCTTGGAGCTATGTTGGTGGTCTGTGAGGAGCATGGAGGTGATTCCGAGGGCAATCTTGACAATTTACTGAAATACATAGGTAGGGGTTTTTCTCCACATCGAACCCATGTGCACCTACAAGGTCCACTTACTTAGGAAGCCAGAAGACCCTTGTGCTGGGGGAGGCACACAGAGCAGGTTCCAAGAAGGGTGGACATGATCTAACAAGGCAGATAGAATAGGTCCAGAAGCAGTTGTGCTCAAGACCTGCAGGTAAGGCCTGAGGAGTCCAAAACCCAGGGCAAAGGGCTGATGGGTACTGAGGAGGGAACAGACAGACCCAGAGAGAAGTGGGCAGGACCCAGCCTAACAGGTTGCTCCTGGGAGTGGGGACAGCTGGGACCTGACCTGCAGGAAGCATTTAATGATGAAACCCACCTCAACCTGGACCCAGGGTTGGGCAGGAGGTTGGTCCAACCTTCTTGGGCTTCCATCCACACAGGAGGCTCTGTTCACTATCCAACACCGGGTAAACCAAGTGATCCAAGTTCCAGCGTTTCCCCAGGGACCAACCTTATCCATCACCCACCCAAGTGTGAGATCTGTGTATGTTAGTGGAGCTGCACAGGGACCAGAGCCAAGGGTCTGCCCCACAGGCTCAGTGCAGAGAATCAGGACGGCAAGCAGAGGCCTCAGGGGCATATTTGAGACCCTGCTGCTCCCCCTCTCCCCCTCAAGCTGGAACCCCCAAGGAGGCGGGTTGTGACCTGCAAGAAGGCTCTGCGAGGACTCCCAAACGGGCAGGGCAGAAATGTGCCTGCTGCAGCCCCTCTAGCGACCTGGGGGGTAGTGGGCGAGGTGGGGTGGCGAAGAGGAAACAGACCGGACAGTCACATTGGAGGAGCCACTGCAACACGACCCAGCTGGGACCTGGGCATCCGGTGAGGGCACTCACTACTCACACTGGCCCCCCACACAAATTCAAAGGCAGAGGGAAGGAGGGCTGTTCCCATGGTTTATCTGCTACCGCGACCCAGTGCATCAGAACAAGCTGACCCATGCTCTAGGATCCGGAGGAGGAGGTAGGAGCAGCCACCACCCCTCCTCAACTCTGACCCTGAGGAGGCCACTCGAACGACGACCACCGCCTTCCCCTTCCCCGGAACGGGGGAAGGGAAAAGACTCAGGACAGAGGGTGGGGATTGGGGCGGGACTTGAAATTGACATGTGAGAGTCTATTGGTCACGGGAGCTGCCCATCAGGAGTGCAACTCGGGAGCGGATTGGCCGCGTGAGGCGGGGCACAGCGCGGCGAAAAAAGGGACCCAAGGGGTGGGGCTGACGCTGCAGCTGGCGCAGCTCAGGCTCAGAGCAGCGGAGCCGCCTGGCAGCCACCTTCCCCCGCCAGTCCGCGCGCCCGGGCCGGGGCTAGGCCCCCCACCGCCGGGTCCCCCGGGGCTGCAGTAGCAGCGGCGCCGCCCGCGGCTCCCGCTGGGGCCCGGGCGCCGGCCCCGCTCTGCAGGATGGGCACGGTGCTGTCTCTTTCCCCTGCCTCCTCGGCCAAGGGCCGGAGGCCCGGCGGGCTGCCCGAAGAGAAGAAGAAGGCGCCGCCCGCGGGGGACGAGGCGCTGGGGGGCTACGGGGCGCCGCCAGTGGGCAAGGGCGGCAAAGGCGAGAGCCGACTCAAGCGGCCGTCCGTGCTCATCTCGGCGCTCACCTGGAAGCGCCTGGTGGCCGCGTCCGCCAAGAAGAAGAAAGGCAGCAAGAAGGTGACACCCAAGCCGGCATCCACGGGCCCCGACCCCCTGGTCCAGCAACGCAACCGCGAGAACCTTCTCCGCAAGGGCCGGGATCCCCCCGACGGCGGTGGCACCGCCAAGCCCCTGGCGGTGCCAGTGCCCACCGTGCCCGCGGCTGCCGCCACCTGCGAGCCACCGTCGGGGGGCAGCGCGGCCGCTCAGCCGCCGGGCTCGGGAGGGGGAAAGCCTCCGCCGCCGCCTCCCCCAGCCCTGCAGGCGGCGCCGCCGGTGCCTGGCGGCTCGCCGCGGCGGGTCATCGTGCAGGCGTCCACCGGCGAGCTGCTGCGCTGTCTGGGCGACTTCGTGTGCCGACGCTGCTACCGCCTCAAGGAGCTGAGCCCCGGCGAGCTGGTAGGCTGGTTCCGCGGTGTGGACCGCTCGCTGCTGCTGCAGGGCTGGCAAGACCAGGCCTTCATTACGCCCGCCAACCTGGTGTTCGTGTACCTGCTGTGCCGCGAGTCGCTGCGTGGGGACGAGCTGGCGTCGGCCGCCGAGCTGCAGGCCGCCTTCCTCACCTGCCTCTACCTCGCCTACTCCTACATGGGCAACGAGATCTCCTACCCACTCAAGCCCTTCCTCGTGGAGCCCGACAAGGAGCGCTTCTGGCAGCGCTGCCTGCGCCTCATCCAGCGGCTCAGCCCGCAGATGCTGCGGCTCAACGCCGACCCCCACTTCTTCACGCAGGTCTTTCAAGACCTCAAGAACGAGGGCGAGGCCGCCGCCAGCGGCGGTGGCCCACCGAACGGGGGCGCGTCCGCCGCCACTTCGGCCGCCAGGGACAGCTGCGCGGCCGGAGCCAAGCACTGGACTATGAACCTGGACCGCTAGGGATACCCAGGGGCCGCGCCCATCCCCCGCCCCAGCCCCCGACACACACTCGGACCCCCCGGGACCACCAAGCCACCGCCGCTGTTACCACCGCTCAGCGCCCCGGCTGGGCGGAGGAGGAGCCGCCCATGCCCCTCAGGGGAAAGTGGAGGCCGGGACACCAGAGGCCGCGGTGTTTGGATTTGCTGGGCGTGAAGTGGGGACGGAAGATGAGCGCGGGAAGGGTACTCCAACCTCACTCTTCCCGTCTGTCTGCGCCCCCATTTCTTCATTTCTGCCCGGGTCTTCCCCTTCCCTTCAGTCCATTCCCCCTCGGTTTTGTCCATTTCCTTGCCTCCTTTTTGTGTCTTCATTTTTCCTCCTGTCTGCATTCCTCTCTCTCTCTCCCTCTCTCTCTCCTGTTCCTCTCTTTCTTCCTCCCTCTCCCTGCCTTTCCATTTTCTGTTCCTTGGGCGTGTGTGTCCGCATCTCCATCTTACCCCTTGCTTGACTGTACCCCATGGCCCCCCTGTTTCTCCTCCTGCACCTGTGTCCCCATCTCCTCTTCTTGTTGCTCCTGTCATGTGTCACCATCTTCCCTCCTGTCTGCCTTCTTCCTCCACTTGTGTCAGCTTGCATTTTTTATTCCTGACTGAGTTCCCACATCCCCCTCCCCAGATCAAAGGGAATATTCGTTTTTAATTTGGATCGACTGAGGTGCCAGGAGAAACTGTAGCCCCAGGCACCCAGACAGGACCAGGATGGCCCCTCGCCCCACCCCCACTGCCTCTCCCCACCTTTTCCAACGTGTTGCATGCTGGGAGCTGGGGGGGTGGAGGAAGGGGCTGACGGCTTCTTTCAGGAGGCTGAGGTTTGGAGGCAAAATCAACCTGGGAGACCACCCCGGCCGCGGCGCCTCAGTGGACAGGTGGGAGAAGAAGAAAACTTCTTACCTTGGGGGAGGAACATCCCGCTTCCTTATCCTTAGCTTTTTTGTTTTCCCTCCCCACTGCCCCTTTTAATTCATTTGGTTGTTTGCGGAGGGAGGGGGGAGGGGGGAGGCTGGGCTGGGAACTGTCCGAGGTGCTGAGCTGAGGCGGGACAGGAATCCTCCCGGTAGAGTACCAGGGACTGGGTTGGGCCTGGGGCCGTGTCCAAGGTGCCAATGATGCGGGCCGACAGAGCAGGCCGCACTGTCTGTCTGTCCGTCTGTCCCGGAAAGAACTATAAAGCGCTGGAAGCGCCTGCAGATGGTTTTCGCCGGTCTTTCTTTGGGCCCCGGGAGGGAGGGAGTGGGAGTGGTAGTGGAACTGTCACGGCCAGGGCAGGAAGGCAAGAGATGGGGCTCTAGTAAGGAAGATCAAGTCCTTGAGAACTTCTCCTCTTCCCCATCCCCACCCCCGCCATCGGCTTCCATTTTACAGAGGGTAAAGAGTAAAGTGAGGTAGCTGAGGGTGAGGCCTGGTGATAAAGCTGAATCTATCCCCCCACTTCCGCCTCCATCTTGTCTGACCTAGCTCCTCATTAGTGCCTGGGCCACTTAGAGACCGAATGACGGGGACAGCGGGAATTGTGCCCTTTCTGTGATGTGACCCATTGAGGCAGAACTAGCTAGTCCTTATTGCTATTTTCCCCTTCCTCCCCATCTCTCCCCACCATATATTGGTCAAGAGTACAGTCGGGCCTAAGTCTGTATTCACCACTCCCAAGTGGGGCCTGTCTGCCACACTTCTCTCCTTATTCCCCAACCACCACGGGGCTGCTTCGACGCTGCCCCGGTCGCTCGCCCACTCAGGAGTCTTGGGAGGCCCATCCCTGCTTGAGATTCAGACCTTTGCCCTTTATCCCCAAGAAGGGGCAAACACGAGCAGCTGGGGAGAAGGAAGGCATTCTCCGGTATTGAAACAAGAGGGAAAATGCGCTGTTTAGCCTGAGATCCCTGCTCTGTCCCCATTGCCTTCTTAGCCACGTGGCTAAGCGCCCTGTTCACTGTTTCATTGGCCCAAAGAGGCCTGGCTTCAACAGAGTGCCGGCAGCTCCGACCCTAGTCCGGCCATGGCGGAGAAGATTCGGAAAGAACCCGGCGGGACCGGCAAAGACGAGGCCCGGGATCGCTGTCCGTGGTGCTGAAGGGCGCGCTCGGGTGGGGTCGGGGCTTGTAGGGGCAGGAAGAGTTGCAGACTCGGCCTCAACTAGATCTTCCGGATAATTTGGGAATAGGGTGTCATCTATTCTGGCGGCGAGTTATAGAAGTCTGGCTCCAGAACCCAAGAATGTCGGTTCCCACTTGCCCTCCCAGGACTACAGGACTCGACTCCCCTGGCCTCAGCCCAGGGCCCTTGTAACCTGCCTGGAGCCGGAAATCCCCAGTCCAGATTTGTGAATCGAGTTCCCGGAGGGAGGGGGAGAGCTGGCGGAAGGGAAGGCGGGAGCAGCCGCCCATTGGCTGGAATTTGGCGCAGTCAGCGCGGTGCCGTCATCTCTCTTGGTTTGGGAGGAGGGAGGGAGGATCACTTGGGTCACCCCGCGGCTGTCGCCATAGTAACCAGACTAAGCGGGCGGGGCAGCCGCTCTACTCTCCCACCTCTGGCTGGGGAAACAATCCTGGTCCAGCTTATTTGGAACTAGCTAGTGAGACTAGCTATTTGATTAGAATTTCTGAATTAGAGGAGCCTAAAGGGGATGGGAAAGAGAGCAGAGACCCTACACAGAGGCCCCCCTCAACCTCCAACAAACATCCTGCGTTTGGATACTGCCCCTGAACGCTTAGCCACAGCACCCACCCTTTGCTGCACACACACACCCCTCCAGGAACTTGTGATCTGGCACTTGGAGACGTAGAATGAGAAAAAAGCCACAGTGAGTAACATGCAGTTAAATCTCACTTTTGACATGCCCCAAGGCATGAGACACTGCCATAATCCGATTAGGAGGGGAGGGACTGGAGAAGGATCAACGCGAATAAATAGAAGAATTAGCCTCCTGGGTCAGACTTGTCAGAGTCCTGTTTTCTCAGGGATTAAGTGGGAGAAGTCGTAAGGAGAAGGACCCCTTCTTCTGAGAAGGCAAGGGGTGGAGGGAGTAAGTGCAGAAACAGAATAAGGTACCTTCTTTCCTGAACTGGAGTTAACCTGGGGAAAGCGAGTCCAAGCTGCTGATAAGGTGGTGAAGGGGGACCAGAGTTTTAGAAACCAGAAGCAAAGAGGGGTGGACTAAGGAAAGATGGAGGTGGAGGAAAGGAGACAGAAACCCAGCTGGAGCAATGACTCAGCACTTCCCCTAGGCAAAGGGCTGGAGTGACTCTCCCAGCACAGGGGCAGCTGTGAGGGCAGGAAAGCAAATGAACAGACAGAAGGGATAATTCACCCCTTCACCCGACACATGTTGATACATACATTGACGCATAACCAAATGCACACATTTTAACCCAGAAGTGGAGACAAATGCATTTATACTGGTGAATCATAACATATACACACCTCCACTCCTTTCCTCCCTGTCCCCCTTCCTGGAACAGAGGACTTTCTGTTTTGCAGCCATGCTCCCCTGTCCCTGGAATACCTTGCTACTTATTAGAAAAGCAGAAATGCAAAAAATCACAGACATGTAGGGGGAGTTGTCATGGTAACTGCTTTGCTTGCCAGGAGGGGTGCCCAGCAACCAGAGCATCTAACAGTATTCAAAAGGACATTCTATGGTCTCCACTTACTGGGATCCACCCCAGGCAACCAGATGGGCACCTTTGGAAGATGTCTGCAACAGAGGCTGCTGAAGAAGCCCCTCCAGTCACATCATCATGATCAGGGACAGCTGGAAGCCAGGTGTATGGGCCTGATCTTCTTTAGGTACCCCACTTTAAGTAGCACTTCTGGCCTCTTTAAATATAGGCATTTGCTGTGAGGGGCTTCAAGACAGCAGGGTTAACACTTCGAAGACCTTTATTTAAGAGCATGACCTGGCTGGGAGTGGTGGTTCACGCCTGTAATCCCAGCATTTTGGGAGGCCAAGGCGGGTGAATCACTTGAAGCCAGGAGTTTGGGACTAGACTGGCCAACATGGTGAAACCCTGTCTCTACTAAAAATACAAAAATCAGCCAGCTGTGGTGTTGTGTGCCTGTACTACCAGCTACTCGGGACTTGGGAGGTTGAGGCAGGAGAGTCTCTTAAACCTGAGAGGTGGAGGTTATGGTGAGCTGGGATCATGCCACTGCACTCCAGCCTGAGAAACAGAGTGAGACCCTGTCAAAAAAAAAAAAAGTAAGACCTTCCCTCTCAGCATCTTGCCACAAACCCTGCAAAGAAGGTCATATCTACACACTCAGGATAGGAGTGTAGATGAGGGGTAGAAAAGTTGCTTAGTTGGCTGGGCGTGGTGGCTCACCCCTGTAATCCCAGCACTTTGGTATGCCAAGGTGGGCAGATCACTTGAAGTCAGGAGTTCAAGACCAGCTTGGCCAACATGGTAAAACTCTATCACTACTAAAAATATGAAAATTAGCCAGGTGTGGTGGCGCATGCCTGTAATCCCAGCTACTTGGGAGGCTGAGGCAGGAGAATCACTTGAACCTGGGAGGCGGAGGTCACGGTGAGCCAAGATCACGCCACTGCACTCCAGCCTGGGCAACAGAGCAAGACTCAATCTCAAAACAATAAATAAACAAATGCAAAAAAATAATAATAATTAGCTAAGCATGGTGGCACACAACTGTAGTCCTAAATACTTGGGAGGCTGAGGTGGGAGGATCACTTGAGCCCAGGAATTTGAGGCTGTAGTTAGCTATGATCACACAACTGCACTCCAAGCTTGGTGACTGAGTGAGACCCTAACTCCAAAAAAGGAAACAAAACACCTGGAGAAAATATGGATTATTTATTGTTATTATTTATTATATTGCATCTTGGGGTGGGTGGAGAATGTCTTTTTAGCAGTAAAAAGACCTTAAAGGAACAGATTGATTCATCTGAGACTCCATTTAGCTTTTGAATGTCAGAGACATAGAGAAGAAAAAAGAAAAAGGTTCATCACAGCCGGGCATGGTGGCTCAAGCCTGTAATCCCAGCACTTTGGGAGGCCGAGACAGGCGGATCACGACATCAGGAGATCGAGACCATCCTGGCTAACACGGTGAAACCCCGTCTCTACTAAAAAATACAAAAAACTAGCCGGGCAAGGTGGCGGGCGCCTGTAGTCCCAGCTACTTGGGAGGCTGAGGCAGGAGAATGGCGTGAACCTGGGAGGCGGAGCTTGCAGTGAGCCGAGATCCGGCCACTGCACTCTAGCCTGGGCGACAGAGCAAGACTCCATCTCAAAAAAAAAAAAAAAAAAAAAGTTCATCACATAACCCAATTTATTTTCTTCATAACATTTGTTCCCACCTGATAATTTTTTTGTTACTGACTTATTTTGTATCCTTTCAATAAAAATAAGGTTGAAACACCAGTGACAAATGGAGAGAATGTATTTGCAACACAATATATTTTTCAATAGAAAAATAGCTAAAACTGGAAACAGCCAATTCATAAAAGGAAATGTAAGCAGGCTGGGTGTGGTGGCTCAAATCCCAGCACTTTGAGAGGCCAAGGTAGGCGGATCAAAAGGTCAGGAGTTCAAGACCAGCCTGACCAATATGGTGAAACCCTGTCTTTACTAAAAATATAAAAAATTGGCTGGGCTTCGTGGAGTGTGCCTGTAATCCCAGATACTTGGGAGGCCGAGGCAGGAGGACTGCTTGAATCTGGGAGGCTGAGGTAGCAGTGAGCTGAGATTGTGCCACTGCACTCCAGCCTGGGTAACAGAGCAAGACTGCGTCTCAGGGAAAAAAAAAAAAAGAAAGAAATGTAAGCAAATGATAAACAAATAAAAAGATACTTACCTTTACTATTGGCCAAAGAAATTCAAGTCAAAACAGCAATGAGATATTACATCTCCATCTCTTACACTGATACAGATTATCAAAATGGAAAATTCCAACCATAGGGAAAGCATGGGAAAATAAACATGTTAGTTCAGTCTTTCGGGGAGATTGTCTGGATCAAAATGTGAAAGGCAGCATGCTCTTTGATCTAGCTACCACATTTCCAAAAATTTGCCCAAAGGAGATAAGTGGGAAAAGATCTGATGCATAGATGCCTATCATACTTTTGTTTATCATAATGAAAAATTGGATACAACCTGTATGAACATTAGAAGGAGATTAAGTAAATTGTGATAAATTGATATTCACTGGGATATTATGGACCATTAAAAATTGTACATCAGGCCAGGCGTGGTGGCTCACGACCTGTAATCCCAGCACTTTGGGAGGCCGAGGCGGGCGGATCACGAGGTCAGGAGATCAAGATCATCCTGGCCAACATGGTGAAACCCCATCTCTACTAAAATACAAAAAATTAGCCGGGCATGGGGGTGCGCCCCTGTAGTCCCAGCTACTCGGGAGGCTGAGGCAGAGGAATCGCTTGAACCTGGAAAGCAGAGGTTGCAGTGAGCCAAGATCGCGCCATTGCACTCCAGCCTGGCCACAAAGCAAGACTCCATCTCAAAAAAAAAAAAGAAGAAGAAATTTGTACATCAGTCTGGGCACGGTGGCTCACGCCTGCAATCCCAGCACTTTGGGAGGCCAAGGTAGGTGTATCACCTGAGCTCAGGAGTTTCCTCTTTCTACTAAAAATACAAAAATTAGTTGAGCATGGTGGCTGTGCCTGTAGTCCCAGCTACTGGGGGGCCGAGGCAGGAGGATCGCTTGAGCCCGGGGAAGTGAAGGTTGCAGTGAGCTAAGATTGAGCCATTATACTCCAGCCTGGGCAGCAGAGTGAGACTCTGTTTCAAAACAAAAAAAATTGTACATCAATATTTATATTTATTGACATGAAAAAATGGCACGATGAAGTGGAAATAGGAGATTGAAAACATTGTCATATCATCCCATTTCTGAGAGAGATTTAAACAGCTGTGTCCTTCTTGTCACTTAGATCTTGACTTAATAGCCTCCTCCTTCTCATCATCTCCTGAATTCATCTCAGTCTGTCCCACAGTTACCCTCAATCACATGCCCCTAATTTATTTTCTTCATAGCATTTATCTTCCTGAAAATATATTATTATGACCTAAAAAAGAAGAAAATTATAAGGAAAGAAAGAAAAAGAGAAAAATAGAGAGGGAAGGAGAGAGAGAGATAGACAGAGAGAAGGAAGAGAGAAAGAGAAAGAGAGAAGGAAGGAGAAACAGAAAAAAAGTGATGCTGGACAGTGTCTGGAAAAGGAGAAACACATTTCTGCAGCCATGTCCTGCACTCCCCTATCACACATCCCCAAAGCCCCTTTGCTCCTTCCCCCAGCCTCAAGCTGTTTCCAAATCCCTAGGGTTTAACAATGTCCCTTGCTGGATAAAGGGAGTTAAGCACCTATCCAGCCTGGCAGCCACGTCTATTACACAAAAAGCACATATAAGGTGCATGTCCACACACAGAGCATGGACACACATATGTGCACACTCTTACAAGGATCCATCCAAGAGCATTTAAAAAACACTTCTCTATCTTTTTCGTAAGTGCCATAGAAAATCCACTGTCCTTTATTCAAACAATAAAGCTAGGGGAAATTTTTCTCTTCACATTAACTTGTTCATATCTTTGAATAACGAGAATTAGCACAGTGCCTGGCATGTAGTAGGCTCTTGATAAATAAGAGCTGATGTTTATTCAGGTAATAGCCATTTTTTGTTACGATAAATGTTATGATAAGCATTTGTGTGTCAGGTCTTTGCCCATTTATCTCCTTAGAACAAAGAATAAATGGACTAAAAAGGGTGACAGTCTGCATGTTTACCTTTGGTTACCAATAAGCGTGCCACCAAATATACATTTTTAGACCACAACTATGGTAACTAACTTCTCCTAAGATGTTTTATCCTTTCTTTTCTTTTTTTCTTTTCTTTTCTTTTTTTTTTTGAGACCAAGTCTTGCTCTGTCACCCAGGCTGGAGTGCAATGGTGTGATCTTGACTCACGGCAACCTCCACCTCCTGGGTTCAAGCAATTCTCCCTGCTTCAGCCTCCCAAGTAGCTGGGATTACAGGCGCTTGCCACCTGTAATGTCCCTCTAATTTTTGTATTTTTAGTAGAGATGGGATTTCACCATGTTGGCCAGGCTGGTGACCTCGAACTCCTGACCTCAGGTGATCCGCCCACCTCTGCCTCCCAAAGTGCTGGGATTACAGGCTTGAGCCACCTCTCTCAGCCTCTCTTCTCTTTTCAATTGTTCTTGATTTATGCTAGGTTTCTGGTTGACTTTACTTTGCATTTTAAAACACTTTGAATTTTATTCTGGTGCTTTTATAGTGTCTTTATTTCATTCTTTAATCTATTCTGGAATTCAACTTTATATGTGGTGAGAGGTAGAGATATAATTATTTTCCCCAGATGACTACTAAGTTGTGCCAATCTTTGAACAGTCTTCCTTTACCCCCAGTAAATACCATCTTATTATTTATGAAATTCCCACACATATGAATCTATTTCAAGGCTCTACTCTGTTTCATTGGTCTACTTAACTATTGCTGTACCAAACCACACCTTTAATAACTAGTTTTGCAGTATTATTCTTTTGCTAAAATTGTCTTTTTTTTTTTTTTTTTTTTTTAAGATGGAGTCTCACTTTGTCACCCAGGCTGGAGTGCAGTGATACAATCTTGGCTCACTGCAACTTCCGCCTCCTGGGTACAAGTGATTGTCCTGCCTCAGCCTCCGAGTACTGGAACTACAGGCATGCACCACTGTGCCTAGTTAATTTTTGTATTTTTAGAAAAGACGGGGTTTCACTACATTGGTCAGGCTGGTCTCGAACTCCTGACCCCAAGTGATCCACCCGCCTCAGCCTCCCAAATGCTGGGATTACAGGCATGAGCCACAATACCCAGTCATATCTTTCTATTCTTAATCATAGTACAGAAGAACTTGAGAACCAAGCCTGTCAAGTTCCATAAAATCCCTTTGTGACTTGAACTGGGACTGCATCACTTTTATAGATTAATTTGGAGATTTGGCAATTTTGCAATATTGAGTCATTCCATCCAGGAACATGTTCAGCCTCTTCATTTACTCAGGTCTTCTTTTTTGTTCCTTAGTGAATATTTATAGTTTTCTGTATTTAGATGTTTCTCATGTTTTCATTAGGTTGATGTGGGAGCACATTTGTATTGCTGTTGTAAGCCTGTAATTCCCAATTCCTTTTCTTCTTTTCACAGGGTTATAGGGGAGCCATATATATATATATGTATATTTTGTTGTTGTTGTTGTTGTTGTTTTTGGTGTGTTGATCTTATTATACCTTACTGGAATTTCATTAGTTCTAATTGTGTCCTAGTTGAATCTCTTGGGTTTTATAGGTAGGCAGTCATACCATCTACAAACAAGATTTTAATATCTTCCTTCTCAATATTTACACACAGTGTGTATCTTTTCCTGTCTTATTGCATTGTCTAGGCTCTCCAGTACAATGTTCAGTGGTAGCAGTGATGACAATATTAAAAGGGATAAAAAAGACATCCTTCCTTTTCCCTAACTTTTATAGGAATGCTTCTCATATTTTACCAATGGCTTTTTAAATTAGTCTTTTAAATTTGAATATCTTCTTTTACGTACGTTGTGATAAAGTGAGTCATGTAAAATCATTTTCTGGAAGTTTATACAATTTTAATCAAAATAATTATTCAAATTTCCTGTCCTGTATAGATACAGCACCAACTAAATCATGCTAGACTACATGGCCCTGGGCGTTTGCAATTTGGGAATATAGGAGGGGGGTGGCGGAATGTTCCCCTGGGGATCCTTTCTCCTCCGTGACATATGAAGTTAGCGTGATATGAGGCACAGAACAAAATACTATGAGTCAGAGGTTTGAGTCTCTCCTCTACCATATATTAGCTACTAATCTAAGACAGTGATTCAACCTCTTTGAATTTCAGTTTTCTTGTCTATCAGATCGGAACAAAGATCTTGGGTTAGTGTCTATCAGGTGCCTATGATAGGAATGACATATTACTGTTGTTAGGGTAACAACTATTGCTATACTAGTCAGCACTATTAATAACTATTAACAGGGACTAAATAATGACCAGGACAGAGACAGAGTCCAGAAGGGGGCCCTGGGGTGCTCTAACCATCTTTGCTGGTCCCTGAGGTAGTGGGGAGCCCTGAAGGCCTGGGCCTCCCATGAGCTATCCTGTGACCTGGATGACTGTGTTTACTCCTTGCTGCCAAGCCTTGGTCCCAGTGTGACCCACGTGCCTCTCTCTGGAATGCCAGCCAGGGGACTTGCTTCTGCTGTCAGTATGTAGATACTTTTGCCAGCCTGGCCTAGCATAGGAACATTCTTGAGTCTAGGTCTTTGGGCCAGCAGGCCAGGCCCCTTTTGGAACTCCCCACTCCAGGGATCCCCCCAGGCTAGTTGGAACCAACAGGGAAGAACAGCTGAGTCTTTCCTTCACAATTCGCCCACTGATCAGGGATGAGAGACTAGGCCCTAAGAATGGCATGCACACACGTTGCTAATGCCTGTACTAAAGTCCATGCATCAGGGTGTAGTAGAACTATCCTGAGATTTGCAGCAAATCTGGACCCTGTTATTTCCTCACTGTGGGATCTTGGGATTTGTTTTCCTCGTCTATTATATAGGAATCATGATCATCTTCCCACTATATCTATATCTATATCTATATCTATATCTATATATCTATATCTATCTATATCTGTCTATCTCTCTATATAATATATTTATATATATATTTATATATTTTGAGATGGAGTCTTGCTCTGTTGTCCAGGCTGGAGTGTAGTGGCATGATCTGGGCTCACTGCAACCTCTACCTCGTGGGTTCGAGTGATTCCCCTGCCTCAGCCTCCCAAGTAACTGGGATTACAGGCATCCGCCACCATGCCCAGCTAATTTCTATATTTTTAGTAGAGACAGGGTCTTGCCATGTTGGCCAGGCTAGTCTCGAACTTCTGACCTCGGTTATCTGCCCACCTTGGCCTCCCAAAGTGCTGGGATTACAGGCATGAACCATGTGCCTGGCCTTTTCCCACTATTAATGAGGCTGCTGCAAGTATCATTTGAAATTGTGTCTATGATGTGATCTGTAAGTTGTAAAGCATAGAATAAATACAAGGTGGTCCTGTGTCTGGCCCTCATGTTCATGGTCATAAATGTGGCCGTTGCACAAATGTGTGTGCAAGATGCCCTAGAACTGTGTGTCAAAAGTAGAAAACCAAGCGGAAATTTTGGGGGATTGAGAAGGTGATCATAGGAAAGGCGGCTTAACCCAAGAGGTTATCACTGGAGCCTGGGATCTTTCATCACTTTTCCCATCCATCTCCCCATCTCATGTTGCTCCAGATCACTCCATGCTGCAGGATAAAAATGGACAGTGCTGCCTGAAGCCTCCCTGACAATCTCCCACTGTGTTGCTAAGCAACTTGACCTCCTCTGCCGAAAAAGGAACCTAATGCTCAAAATCTGGCCTTCTGGCCTCCTTTAGTTACTTCCTTCTCCTCTGACCTCAGGGAAGGAAGGAATCTCAAGGAAAGAGCATCTCTGCCTCATGGAGGGAGAACTGGGTATAGAATTGGAGGATTAGACTGGTGGGAAATGGGATGAACTTGCAAGGCAGGTCTTTGCTTCTGGGCTAATTAGCGTGGGGGCATGACAGTTATAGAGCAGCTCTCTGTGCTGGACTCTCTAGGCACAGGCTCTGTCCTTGCAGCAAACCAATAAAGCAGGTATGATCAGTGTTTCCATTTTATGAGTTCACTGAGCCTCACGGAGAGTAAGCAGCCTTCTCAGTCTCACAGGGAATAGGCAGAGGATGAGTCTGAAACCACGCCCATCCGGGTTCCTTCTCCACCATGCTGTTTGAGATATTTGCAAGGGTCACGGTAGACCACGAGACTTCTAAAATGCATTTCTCACTTTGCTATTTGTCTGGAACCCCTGGTGAATGCTGGAATAGAGTACCTGGCTTGAGGTTGAGCTGAGGTTTGGGCATATAGTTCTGCTACTTCCTTGGCCTCTCAGAATCTCAGAATCTGCTCATTCTTCCAGTATTGAAGATCGGTAAATAAGGGGTGGGAATAGAGTGAAAACTGGGCTGCTAGAGTTTGAAAGGTATATTTACCCTTGGCAGCTCTGTGATCCCATGCAAGTTTTTTGACATTTTGTGCCTCAGTTTTCCTCATTTATAGAATGGAAATAACACTAGAGCCAACTCCAGAGGGCTGTAAGAATTAAATGAATGTAAAGCTCTTGAACCTGGCACATAAAGGTTCAATAAGTACCCACACTTATTATTATCACTTCTAGGAGGCTTTAGCATATAAACCTCTTTCACATCCTTAGTGGTTAAGAGAATTCACTGCCACTGAAATCAAACTAGGTCCACATCCTGCACTGCTCTTTCTCACTGCGTGACTTTAGACAAGTTTCTTAATCCCTCTGTGGCTCAGTTTTCTAATCTATAAAATGAAGAAAATAATAATGTGTACTTCAGGGTATTATTGTAAACATCAAATGTAATATGGGTATTAGTTATGGTAATGTTAGTTGCTGTAACAAGAAAACTCCCCACTTCCAAATTTCATGTAACAGTCTACACAAGAATCATGGGAAGTAAGCATTACTATTATCTTCATTTTAGAGGAGAAAACTAAGTGTCAGAATGGTGTAGACATATTCCTAAAGTCACATAGCTAGTAGCTAGCTGAGATCTTATAATTTGAAATTCAATACATTCTTTTGTTACTTCATAAGGAAATGGAGGATGTTCTGAGAACAGGAGGCCAACCCATGTGTTAGTGGTTGCGGAGCCATAGCCAGTCAAGAGGCTTGTTCTTGGTGAAGTTCACCATGTGGGCCCAGGACAAGGACTGGGCTGCCGTGGAAAAGTAAGCCCAGATTCCTTTCCAGGGCATGTGGAGGGCATCTGATGGGGATGAGAGGGAGAGGAGGCAGGTGCTTGCTTTGTTTTGAATTGTTTTGTCTGCTTGTTTAATAATAGAAAGCACTGATATGTGTAGCAAGGTACTTAAATCATTATGTAATCTTTATAGCAACTATATGAGGTAGGTTTAATGGATATTACAATTTTACAGATGAGGTAATTGAAGCACAAAGAAGTAACTTGAATAACGTTACATAGCTTGCAAGTAACAGAGCTTTCAAACCTTGGAGGTCCAGCCCAAAGCCCCAAACCACTAAGCTATGTTGCCTTTTGTTTTCAAAGAAGTGTATGCTAGGAAAGAAACAGCAAACAGGATCCAGTGGGAGAGAATTCTCAGAAAAAGTCAACTGGGGCCAGGTGCAGTGGCTCATGCCTATAATCCCAGCACTTTGGGAGGCCAAGGTGGGAGGATCACTTGAAGTCAGGAGTTCAAGACAAGCCTGACCAACATGGTGAAAACCCGTCTCTACTAAAAATACAAAAATTAACCGGGCATGGTGGTGGGTGCCTGTAATCCCAGCTACATGGGAGGCTGAGGCAGGAGAATCACTTGAACCCAGGAGGTGGAGGTTGCAGTGAGCCAAGATTGCACCACAGCACTAGCCTGGACAACAGAGTAAGGCTCTGTCTCAAAAAAAAAAAAAAAAAAATTATCCAGGCACAGTGTCTCATGCCTGTAATCCAAGCACTTTGGGAGGCCAAGGTGGGAGAATCATTTGCGGCCAGGAGTTTGAGACCAGCCTGGGCAACACAGTGAGACCCCTATCTCTACAAAAGCAAAATAATATTAAAACAAGCTGGGCATGATGGTACATGCTTATAGTCTCAGCTACTTGGGAGGCTGAGATGGGAAGATCTCTTGAGCCCAGGAGTTCAAGGCTGCAGTGAGCTATGATCATGTCACTGGCCTCCAGCCTGGGCAACAGCGTGAGATTCTATCTCTAAACAAAGAAAAGAAAAGAAATAAGAAACATCAGTCAATGGGACATTGAACCATTCACCTCTAGACATGACATGCGTCATCCTAAGATGGAGGAGTGTCATAGAGAAATCCTGCTGACCAAACCGAAGTAGGAAATACCATTCAAGTCAATATATAATCAGAGCCCCACTCCACCTCAGAGTACAGTGATCCTCTCCAAGCCTGTAGCGCCTCAGTTAGGAAAGTGAAAGCCTGCAAAAGGCATTGGGGCAACAAAACAGTCTCTATTTCTTATCAGGGACAAAATGTACTTTCTTATCAAACAGAGGCCTAACCAAGGACACTCATAAGGCAAGCTGTCAGTTTGTCCTTTATAACCAATTGTAGGTGGTGTGCATCTGTACTGGGTAAGAAGCAGGTCATGTTTACATGAGGAAGAAGCTGTCCAGGAAGGCCAGCAAGAAGAGATCTAGTGGGGTGGTAAGGATTTCAGTTGTCAGGTCATGGGCTGGCCCAGCCACTTCATTTCTCCAAGCCTTGGTTCCCTCATTTGAAAATAGAGGTTACCATCCCCATCTGGCAAGGTTGTAGCCAGGTCAAAGGAAACACCACCTGTAAAGCATTAGCATAGGATGGAGCCTGGCAGAGTCATGTTCAGTGAGTGGTAAAGCATACTTTTATCATCAGCAGATCCACTTGACATGGATTATAAATAGCTCAAGAAACAAGTTCATTTTGGCGCATTTCAAAGACACATTAGAGGAAAGGTGAAGGCCAGAAGAGCAGAAGGCTCTGAGAAAAGTGCATCACAGTGGCCCATTACGATGCCTGTATATGGTCACATGAGCTGTCGTATGAGAGAGTGCTCTGTGAGCCTCAGTGCCTTCAGTGGCATCATTGCACTGTGACTGTGCAGGTCCCAAACAGTTTGGACATGAATGTCCTCAAGCTGCATGTTAGCAGGGCTTCTAATTCCATCTGCAAGGGATAAAGCGTGGAGCTTAGTCGCACAGAGTGCCTGTTACTGGAGGAGATATGGGTCTGTGTCATCCTGCATGGGAAAGATTCTAAAAACAAAGTGATCAGTGACTGCTCAGGAGTGTGGAAAGGTCACCGGGAGCAGTGGGAAAGGGTCTGGCAGAGGAATAAGAAGATACAGGTCTTACAACAAGCCCTGGGACTTCAACCAAGTCATTTAACATCTGGGGCCTTGGTTTATTTATCCTCCCAGCAGATAAAGCAATACCTGCCCTGTCTTCCTAATCTTGAAGAGGTCAATCAAATGATGGGTGTGAAAGCATTTTGTAAACTGTAGTGCAAGCATATGGCAGAGGAGTGAACCATACTTTCACTAGCGACTTGAACGAGGTGATAGAGAAAAGGCTCAGAACTTCAGAAAATGCAAGAGGGGCTTGACCCTGGATTGGGAGAGGAAAGCAATGGTGGGATCAATACCTTGGAGGGCCAAGGACCAAGGGGTTAAGAGTCCATGAAAACAGGCCTGGATCATCAGGAAGCTGAGTGTGGTAAGAGTATGACTTCTTCAGGGATTGGGTGGAGTACAGTCCTGCCAGACCACAGTAACTCAGAGCTTGGAGACATCACAGAGGCAGGGGCTCCCAGAGCTGAGATAATCTGGAGAAGAGGATTCCCATCTACTGTATTCTGAGGCTGGGTTCGACCTTGTAGGTCATCTTTGATAGACGTTTTCCAGCTCTTTCTTTTTCTTTTTTTCTTTTTTTTTTTTTTTTTTTTTTTGAACAGAGAGAACCTAGGTGACCTTTAAAGTTCCACAGAGCAGAGTTTGCAAATCTCTGGTTCAGCCTTATTATTTTAATGAGATGAGAATGGAACCCCAGAAAAGAGAAGTGATTATCTGAAGGTCACACAGCAAGTTCGTTACCAAGCTGCAAATGGAACTCAGAATTTCTGGTTCCCAGTTCTATATCTTAGCCTCCCAAACTGGCTATGTGGACAGAAAAGAACAGAGGCATGGGGTGAGCTTTAAGGATGCAATTTCATAGGTAAGAAGATCCCTTAATCTAATAATATCTCAGCCAGCCAGCTGCCCAACAATGACTAAAATCCCCCCTTTATTGACTCCTTCACAGGATTCCAAGAGTCTCAAGGTTAGAGAAGTCGCCTAGTCCATGTCCCTTCTCTGCTTCTCACAGAAGGGTCTGCTGAACACTCTGGTGACAGTGAACTCACCCAACATGTTCCATGGCAGAGGCTCTTCATTAGATCAAGGAGACATCTGTTTTACTGGAGCTTCCAACCACGTGTCCCAGTACTGCCCTTAGTCACATGCATCTAGTCCTTTCTCTCAGGGCAGCGTTTTGAATAAATGATGACAGCTCCCATCCCCCTTTCTCCCAGTTGACTTTCCAGATACATCTCACATTGTTGTTGGCTTTCCACCGTTTTTCCTCTTCACTTCCTGGGTCTACTACACTGTGTGTCCTCCACTTGGTCTCCTCCTGAAAACAACACTGTGCACAATGTTCCTGGCGGCAGACTTACGAAACCAAGTGGACCACTTCCTTCATCTTAGGTGTCGTAGCTCCATCAATTCATCCTCAGATTACAGTGATTTTTCTGCACTTCACCCTACAGGTTCCCATTTAGCGTTGTATTGGCTAGGACATTACTCATTTACACACAGGCTCTGCTGAGCCCCACCTTTGCCAAGACTCTGACTTCTGTTGTTTCATTTAAAGATGTAAGACCAGGGCCTCGCAGTCCTTCCTAAGGAATTTTACTTTGTGGCTGGATACAGTGGCTCACACCTGTAATTCCAGCACTTTGGGAGGCCAAGGCAGGTGGATGACTTGAGGTCAGGAGTTCGAGACCAGCCTGGCCAACATGACGAAACCCCTTCTCTACTAAAAATACAAAAATTAGCTGAGTGTGGTGGCAAGCGCCTATAATCCCAGTTTCTCGGGAGGCTGAGGCAGGAGAATCGCTTGAGCCCAGGAGGCAGAGGTTGCAGTGAGCCGAGATCACTGCACTCCAGCCTGGGCAACAGAGTGAGACTCCATCTCAAAAAAACAAAAGTAGCAACAACAACAACAACAAACACAGAAATTTTACTTTGTTACATTCAGCCCACAATGTTTAGCAGCCCAGATCTTTCTGGATCCTGGCTGTATCTCCTCAGCATGTTTCTTCTTCCTCCCAGCTTCCTGACCCCTGCAAATAGGGCTGTAAAGAGACTCTCTGATGCTGCACCCCTCCCCTACTGCCACCATGCACGTCACAGAAGACCTCACCAGGTCAGACTGGCTCACCTGCTTGATGAATGCACCAGCCCACTCTCCCACCCCGTGAGGCGTATCAGGCATAATGACCTGGAACATACTTTTTTTCTATTCAGCTACGAAAGCAGGGTATTATCAAATTTTAAAAGGCATTGGCCAGCCACCGTGGCGCATGCCTGTAATCCCAGGCACTTTGGGAGGCCGAAGTGGGTGGATCGCTTGAGCCCAGGAGTTCAAGACCAGCCTGGGCAACATGGCAAAACCCTGTCTCTATAAAACACACAAAAATTAGCCAGGCATGGTGGTACATGCCTGTAGTCTCAGTTTCTCAGGAAGTTGAAGTGGAAGGATCACTTAAGCCGGGGAGGTGGAGGTTGCAGTGAGCTGAAATCCCACCACTGCACTCCAGCCTGGCAGCCTGGGCAACAGAGAGAGACCCTGCCTCAATCAATCAATCAATCAATCAATCAATGGCATTGAGAAAAGAAAGGGAGCGTTTTGACCAACAAATTATCAATAGTAACAGTGGCGTCCGTGTAACAGGACTACAGTTTTGGCTTTTTTTTTTTTTTTTTTAATGAAGCCTTGCTCTGTCGCCCAGGCAGGAGTGTAGTGGTGCCATCTCGGCTCACTGCAACTTCTGCCTCCCGGGTTCAAGCGATTCTCCTGCCTCAGCCTCCCGAGTAGCTGGGACTACAGGCATGTGCCACCACGCTCGGCTAATTTTTTGTATTTTTAGTAGAGACGAGTTTTCACCGTGTTAGCCAGGATGGTCTCGATCTCCTGACCTCGTGATCCGCCTGCCTTGGCCTCCCAAAGTGCTGGGATTACAGGCGTGAGCCACCGCGCCCGGCCCCTTCACGCTTCTTTACATGCTTCATCCAACCGATAGTTCATGGAGGAGGCCTCAGGTGTGTGTTTCCAAATTTTCTATGCTGAGTGTGTGTTCTTTGGAAAACTAGAAAAAAAATTAAGCGAAAAATAAAATGAAATGAATGAAGACTCTTTCCCTGGCTAAATCCTTTGGGAAGGGGCATCAGGCCCACCCCACACCTCCAACTGCCCAGCCTCCCGCCTGCTTTGCCCCTTCCTGTGCCCAAGAAAAGGTGTGCGCGTGGAAAAGAACAGCCAGGGCAGCGGGGGAAAGGGGAGCCAGGGGCTTGCCTTGAGGAGCAGTTGCCTTGAGGTTGGGATTGTCCCGTTAGGCACCTTCCACAGTGCTGTTTTCCTCTAAGCGAAGGCGTTTAAGGCGGCTTTTCTGCCAACAGGTTTTGGAAAAGGTAGGAGTTAAGGGGCAGTGGCCTTGGTGGGTGGGCGCAGTATTCAGAAGGGCCTCTAGGGATGAGGAAAGGGGCCCAGCCAGGAGAATAATCCACTCGACCCACATTCCGGGCTTCCAGAGGTCAGAGCTGGGATGCAGAGTTCCCCTTTTCACCCTCCTCTCTGAAGGCCAAAAGAGATCTGGAGACTACTGGGTCCTGCAGTCCTCAGTGTGGCCAGGCACATGGGTTTGCACCGCGCGGCACAGAAAATTTCCCCCGGCTTAGGTACAAAACCCTCGGCGTACCCTCCTCCGACCAGCAGAGGGCGCGCACCACCCGCAAGAAGGAGGTGCAGCCACGAGCCTCGGCGTGGAGGCTGCGAGCCGCGAGCGCAGGAGCCGGGTGGAAGACCCCTTCTTCTGCAAATGAGGAGGCCGAGCCAGAAGAAAGACGGCGACAGATGTTGGGAGGAGGGGGCGGTTTGTGAGGGATAGGGCGAGAAAGTCTAAGTGAGAGTAGGATGAGGAGGGGAGGGTGGTTGGGGAAGGGGAGGAAATAAAGTGGCTAAGGGAAGGCTGAGGTGGGGTGAAGCGCAGCCAGAAGGGATGAAGGTTGGGATGAGGTGAGGGGCGGGTGAAAGGATGGGTGAAGGGGGAAGATGTGATGTGGGTGCCTGTTAGGATGGGATGGGGTGATGGGCGGGTGGAAGGGTGGGTGAGATGGGGAGGTGGGGTGGGGTGGGAGTGCCTATTGGGATGTGGTGAGGTGAGGGGTGGGTGGAAGGGTGAGTGAAATGGGGAGGGTGAGGTGGGGGTGCTTGTTGGGATGAGGTGGAGTGAGGGGCGGGTGGAAGGATGGGTGACATGTAGGGGTGGGGTGCGGGTGCCTATTGGGATAAGGTGGGGTGAGGGGCGGGTGTAAGGATGGGTGAGAGGGGGAAGATGTGATGTGGGTGCCTGTTAGGATGGGGTGGGGTGAGGGGCGGGTGGAAGGATGGGTGAGATGGGTGGTGGCGTGGAGGTGGGGTGCCTATTGGGATGGGACGGAGTGAGGGGCGGGTGGACGGGTGGGTGAGATGGGGAGGCTTGAGTGGGGTGGGGTGCCTATTGGGATGGGGCGGGTGAGGGGTGGGTGAAAGGGTGAGTGAGATGGGGAGGGTGGGGTGCAGGTGTCTGCTAGGACGGAAGTATGGATAGGGTGGGGTGAAGGGCAAGTGGAAGACCGAGTGAGGTGAGCTGGGGTAGCCTGGCAGGGTGGGTGTGAGGCAAGGTGGCTCCTTGGGCTGAGCCCATTCTCCAGGCCCCTCGCTCCCTGCAGCGACGCCCAAGCCCGCGCCACCCTCCTTCTTGGGACCTCTTCCTTGGCAGTTCTCTGCTGTGGCCCGAGATGAACCTCTCCCTACTTTCCTCTAACCACGGGTTCTGGTGCAGCAAAGAACACAGAGAGGAGGCAGCGTAGAGCTCAGGAGCTTTAATGGGGCTAAAAGGGTCAGAAACACACTGGGCCCTCCTGCGAGTGTTAGTACAGGAGGAAGAGGGCCATGTGTCATGGGGCAGGGTGGCTTTCACCAAACCTGCTCAGGTCCCAGGAAGGAGGACCGTGAGAGGCCTCCACGTGCTGGGGTGGGAGCAGTTCCTTGGGGAAGAGCAAAAGTGGGAAGAGATGTGATATTGAATGGGGCTTCTAGGAGCCAGGCGGAAATTCACCGGAGTGGTTGGGAGACGGCAGAGGTCCACAAATCCCCTCCGGGACCCGGAGACCCAGAAGAAAAAAAGTCAAAGAGGGCGCATATCGCCCTCCTCAGGGGACTGCGGGGTGGGACGGGGACAAATCTAGTATCAGACAAGGATTGAGGGAGCTCCGGTCCGTCCCCCGGGGCTAAGTGCGGCAGGTGGAGTAAACTCTTGGTTAGAGGACGATTGGGAGGCTCCCGGGCCCTTCCCCGGGATGTAGATGGGATCGGGTGAGACTCTGGGCGTGCGGGCGAGGCCGCAGGCACCCGACCATCCCGTCTAGTGGTAATGGCCCCCCAAGTGCGAGGCTGCGGCCACCGCCCCGAAGGGCCCGGGCGGGGGCTGCAAGCTGGGACTGGGGTAGAGCGCGGCGGTGGCGGCGGCAGCCGTGGCGGCGGGGCCCGGGCCTGGCCAGTAGGAGAAGCCGGCGGGCGCGACGCCGGCCGAGGCGGCCATGAGGTTGAGTTTGGAGAGGCCAGGGAAGGGCAGCGGGGCGAGGCCGGCGGGTAGCTTGTAGAGCGCGCCGTCTTGGGCGGCGGCTGCGGCAGCAGCAGCGGCGGCGGCGGCATGGGCGTGCGCGGGCGGTGGCTGGCAGGCCTGCGCCAGGCCCTGGAAGTCGAAGCGGTAGGCGTAGCGCTTGCCGTGCACCTTACTCATGATGTTCTTGTCGTAGTAGTAGCGAAGGGCGCGGCTCAGCTTGTCGTAGTTCATGTTGGGCTTGCTCTTGCGCTCGCCCCACCGCCGCGCCACCTCGTCCGGGTCCGTGAGCTTGAACTCGCCGTGACCGCCCTCCCACGCGATGCAGCCGGCGTTCGCGCGGTCAGCCAGCAGCTCCAGCAGAAACTGCCACAGCTGGATCTGTCCGCTGCCTGTGGGGAGGGGGATAGTCAGCCACAGGTGGGAGCGGGGAGGCGGGAACTGGGAAAGAGTGCAGGCGGGAAACCGACCCACCCCGGCAGGAACCGGCACTGGGGGAGGAAAAGCGCAAGTCAAATTTTGCAGCTGAGTTCGGCAGGAGCAGCCAGCCGGGGAGGGGTTGATCAGCAGAGTGGTCTCTAGCCTTTACCACGCTTTTGCACAATGGAAATGCGGCTTCCATTGAAGAGCACGTAGCTTGCCGGATGCACGGTTTTGTGAAACTTGGGGGAAGCGTCGCCTACTCCACGTGAGCACAGCGGCCAAGGCATTCGGCTTTCCAAGGCGAGCAAGGACAGATACCCGCCGCCACTCGCCATCTCAGCCCGGCGCTCTTATTTAGGGAGAAGCCGCACAACCGTACAGGGCGGCATTGGGCAGAATGATTGGACTGCCCCATCCCAGCTGGACCACATCCAGAGATGGGAAGGGACAGGCGTGCAGCGGGACGACCCAGCCACTGCTGGACAAGGCTCAGCCAGTCCCCAAAGACGTAGTTGGACAGGCTACACCTGAGGTGGAGTGGTGGCTGGCTTCCTTGTAACCACATCCGACAGGAGTAGGAACAGTGGCCCCCTATACGTGACAGGAGTGGCAAGCTTTCAGGGGCTCCCCATCCTAGCCACCTTTGGGTGCGCAGGCCTCTGCGCTGACCCTAAGAGTTTGGTCTCTTGTTTTCGGAACAGGCGGAATTCCCTGCCTACGAAGGTGCCATCGTTCTCGGGGCCTGATGAACAATTCTGAGGAGGGGAACAGACCGAGCAGCTGTTGTGCTTGGCTACCAACCTCCTCCTGTCTTTGTGTGATATGCCTCCGAATTCGCGGTTGCTGGAGGCAGCAAGGAGGTTTTTCCAGGATATGCCAGTGGTGAGAGAGTGGAGTCCCAGAATTCCTGCTCCCCTGTCTTGTAGCCTCAAGCAGACAGGCAGAGAAAACTCCTGATACAATTACCCGCACTCCTTTTTAGAATAAAACGGATTTTCCTCGAATTGGTCTGCTTACTGTCTCAAATAGAGTCTGGTGAACCCCTCTTCCTTTTTCAGCCACTGGCTTAGAATCCAGATGCTACCCTCTCCCATGATTTCAATCCCAATCCCTTCAAGCCAGCCCAGCAAAGAGCTTCCTGGTTCCTAGTCCCCAGCGTTAAGTTTTAGGGTCAGAAGCAAGGGAAGATTTGGGTACAAAGGTGCACCTGGCACCAAAGGTGGAGCAACCTCAGCGGTTTGGATGCCCGTTCCTGTTAGGCGTAGTTTCCTTCTGGATAAAACAGTCGCCAACCTCGTTTTTGTGGTTTCTGTCTCTTGGTGAGATCTAGGGTAACGACTGAGATGGGGACTGTGGGGAGACGCTGCTTGAAGAGCCAGCCAACAAAAGGGTAATTTATCGTCTATCCGTGGAGCGCTGGTGGTGAACCTGGGAATCAATTGCAATCGTCTGGCAGACTTGGCCGGCAGAGATCAGCCAGCGTAGGTCAGCGCGGGAGGGTAAGCAGGTGGCAGTGACCAGGGTCTAGTGATTGGGAAGCCCACTGTGTTTGGGGAATAATTCCCCCGGTTCCATTGCCAGCTGGTGCTGCGGCCTTGAACTCCTACTACCAGCAGGGAAAGGACGCTAAGTGTCCCAGCCCCTGCCCCAAAGCCTGGAAAACCATACTCAGCAGCAAAAGGGCCTGGGGCTGGGATCCTCTCCACCTGCCTTGGCCTGCAAGTCTTTTCCTGGTGCTCAGAAGATGCAGGAGCCAAAAACCAAGTGAATGTCTTCCCAAGGCCTCCCCACAACCAGGCCAGGACTCCGGGCTTCAGTGTGAACCCTGAGTCCACACTGCTCCCGCCTTCTGTCCGCCTGTGCCCTGACCCCAACCAACCTCGCCTCCGCCGCCCAGCGCGCCACCCAGCTCACCTTTCTGAACCGCCGGGCTCAGCGGGCCCCAGCTCGGGTTCTTCCCTTCCTTGAAGAGACCGTCTCCGACGGGATCTGCAAGCAGCAGACGAAAAGAATCAGGCGAACCCCAGGCGGAAGTTGTGGGCTTGACAAAAGGGCCCCGGGCCAAGGCTCAAGGGGGGTGCTGTGGTCCCCAGGCGCGAGGCTGGGGGCCCGGGCCACCCGGCTCCTCCTCCCGGAGCCTGGTCCAGGCGCGCTGCGCGGAGCCCCTCCGTAGAGCCCAAGTCAGGAAACGCGTCCAGGAAAAAGGAAATCCGCTTTCCGAAGGGGCCGGCTGGAGCCTTATAAAGCCGAGCGGGGAACTGCGCCAGCCGAGCTGGAGCGCGGGGAGAGAAGAGGAGGGCGCCTGGAGGGCCGGCCCGAAGCTAGTAGCAGGAAGGTGAGGAGCCGTGAGAGCGCAGGGGCGACGCCCGCGGACCACAGCCTTCTGGTACGGCTCGGCCACAGAGTCCTCCACCACGCCAGAGACCCCTGCTTCCCCTCTCAGGCTCTTTCGGGTCCCTGAGTCCCGGCTTTTGGCCCCCAGGCTCCCAATCTGCTCATTTCAACTCCTCTAGACCCTGCACTGAAACCCAGAGCTCTCTATCTGTCTTTAGGTCTCCCCAATGCCCTAAATTACAATCGGCCCTCCGTGCAACCCGAATCTCCGGACACTTCTCCTTCCCCTGGACCCCAGCACTCTCTTCCTATGTCTGAGCCTAGACTTCCCGCCCCAGGTTCCGGTGCCACCAGCGCCCGGCTGGTCCCTGGTACCTGGCAGGTACATGTTGATCAGCAGGGGCTGGGAGGCGCCGCTCTGTCTCATCGCTGCCGGGGACTGGGCGGTGGGAGATGGGGGGGACGGGGAAGGGGGGCGAGGCAGGCTTTGCGCTCCGTGGCACCGATCCCCGCCCGAAGCGACCGCGGGTGACAAGGAGGAGAAGACGCGCCAGGTCCAGCAGGGCCTGGCGGGAGGGGGCAGTCCGGGCGTGGCGGGGTTGCGCGGGGCGGGGGGGTCCTGGAGCAACGCTTCCAGCTAAGGGGCCGCTTGGAACCCTCTGGTCCCCGCGCGGCCAGGGGCCGCAATTTCCGTTTTAATTAAAACGCTGCCGCTTCGGCCCCCAGGACCCCGCCCCCGCCCCTCTTATCGTCCCATCGCAATAAAGTCTCCAACGCGCCGCGCCACAGCCAAGCGCACCCGGCAGCCCCCCGCGCCCCGCAGCCGGGGAGACGCGCGGGGGATGGGCCCGGGCCTTGCGCCCTGATGGGGGCCGGGAGCGCGTGTCTTTTCCGCCTCCCTGATTCTCTGCAAACAGTGATGGGGCTGGTGTACCTGGCCCCACCTCGGACCCCAGCAGCCACAGCCCCCTCCCTAGTGCCCTTCTTCCAGTCTGCTCCCGCTCCACTCGCCGCTCACTCTCCTCCCCCTCCCTCCCTCTATCCCCACCCGGGTTCCCGTCTCCAGGCTGCGTTATCTGCATCTTCACTTTTAAATTTCCGCTTCCCTCCCTCTCGCCTGTCGCTGCGCTCCCGGCCCTGCAGCCGTTGCTCCCTTTATCTCTGCCCGCACCCCCGCTCCCTCCTCCTCTTCTCCCACTCTCTGCTCTTCCCTAGAGACCTGAACCCCTTCCCTGTCTCCTTCTTGCTTTGGCCCATTTCCTGCCTTTCTAGGGCCCCCAAGCCTCAGGCCCTGGTGCTGGTCCATCTCTCCTGGCAACTTATGGTGGGTGACCCCCTCCTCTGTCCTCTCCCCCCCTTCTAGGTCTCTCTTTACCATCTATTCTAGGCTTTTCTCTCTGACTCCCATCTCCCCTCCAGCCTTCTCTCTCCCTCTCATCCTTCCCCCTCCCTTCCTTTTCTCATTCATTCAGTCCCCACAAATTAGTAGTGGCCTGGACTGCTGAAGGCCTCTAAAGATGTTGAGAATCTGTCCTGGCTTTCCCTGATGGGTTTCTGAGCCCCCTGCTACTTCCCTGTACGACTATTCCTCTCCCATCCTTCCCCATCCCCTGTCCTCCCAGTCTGCCACCCACCCTCACCACTATTCCCATTCTGGCTGTCCCTGAACCAGGCTGGAGAGGTGGAGGGGTTAAGACAGGGTTGTGCACTGTGCAAGGCTGAAATCCACTCCAAGAAAAGTGTTCCTATTTCTAACTCATGCAAAGATATTGATGTGGTTCCCAAGTGTCCTAGAGCCTCTCTGGGTACCGGTGGGACTTCTTGGCTCTGGAGAGGCAGGCTAAGGAGGATGCTGACTGAAGATGAGGCTCCAGCCCAGAAGCCCACCTTCTGCAGCCTTGCAGTATGGAATGGGTACTGTCAAAACTGGTATTCTCCAAGTCTTCTCTCACTGCTTGAGCCCAGGGGTGGAGGAGGGTTGGGAATTGGCAAATCTCCTGCTAAGTGCCTGGTCCTGGGGTGCCTGATTGAGGATGGCTAGAAAGTCCTACTTCTGGGGTTCTACAGGGCCCCTGTTCATCCTCATTTGCTGCAACTGCTGGGGTATTCATCTTTGCTTGTGGAGGGTGCAAAGGAGCCAGGGAGAAGTGTGGGAGGCAGAATGTGGAGGGAAAAATGAGGGATCCCAGGTCCTGGGAGGATCCTAGTGGGACAAGGATGAAGCCTTTGGGATGTGGACCTGGAATCCGGTGGGAGCAAAGACTAGAGGTTGGAATGTTCCCTGTGGACCAAACTCGGACTCCGCAGAAGGGAAGGGTCTTGAAGGTGGGGTCAAGATCCCAATCCCTCTACCGTCTCATTCCTCTTACTGTTTCCCCCACCCACTATGGACAGAAAACAAGGAGCAGGAGGTAAGAACAGAAAATAGCAAGGGGCAGGAGGTAAGAGCTGGGAGAGCTGGGAGGCATCAAAATTCGCCCACTTAATGCTCTCAGTGGGAGGCTGAGGTGTAAAGGAGAGGGTCCTAGAGAGGAGATCTACCCAAATATCCCAGCTCTGAGCTGGGCAGGGATCGACAGTACAGGCTTTATGCCTCAGTCTTACCAAGAAATCAGTTGCTGAGCGGGTGGGGCACCAGGTAATGTGTGCATGGGGGGCAGTCATCTCCACCCACCTGGGTCTTGATCTTCACCATCCCCTTCTGCTGCAAGTATAGCTAGGGAAGCCAACAGGAGAGTCCTTGGCAGTTTCCCCTTCATCCCTTTCCTACCCTGCTGGGCGCTGGTCCCATGTGGTTCTGCAGATGGTCAGCCTGCCCAGAACAAACGGAGGACCAGAAGGTGAAAGCATTCAAGTTTAGACTGGCCTCTGTGACCCCCACTCCTTAGCTGTAGACAGATGTAGGAAGCAAAACATGACCCCTAGGTCCAGAAAAACCTAGAAGGTCCATGCTGGCAAAGGCTGCAGCAAATATTAACTCCCCTGACTTCTGTGTTGCACAGATGGGGAAACGAGACCCAGAGACCCGAGCCCAGTTCAGAGTCACACTTCTAGTTCCTGAAGCCGTCTTGCTGATTCTTCCGAGCAACCACAGATCCCCCTGCAGGGAGGGCAGCTCAGTCAAGGGTGGATTCCATATCTCCCTTTGCTCATTGCCTGCTCCCCAAAGCAAGCAGTGGGGAAGTGGCCTGCTGGGCTCTGAAGCCAGTTTGTCTGGGTTCTAGTTTCAACTCCTGACTCTCCCACTTTTTGGTTATGTGACTTTGGGGGAAGTAACATAACCTCTGTACTGTACTTGCGTTTCCTCATTTATAAAATGGGTATGGGCCAGCGCAGTGGCTCATGCCTGTAATCCCAGCACTTTGGGAGGCCAAGGCGGGCAGATCACCTGAGGTCAGGAGTTCAAGACCAGCCTGGCTAACATAGTGAAACCCCGTATCTACAAAAATACCAAAATTAGCCTGGCATGATGGCGGGTGCCTGTAATCCCAGCTACTCAGAGGCTGAGGCGGAAGAATTGCTTGAACCCAGGAGGCAGAGGTTGCAATGAGCTGAGCTCATGCCACTGCACTCCAGCTTGGGCAACAGAGCAAAACCCTGTCTCAAAATAAAAATAAAAGTAAATAAAAATAAAATGGGTATGATAGTACCTGCCATACAGAATGATGAGGTTTATATGAGATAACACATGTGAAGGGTTTAGAACAGATTCTATACATGTAGCTATTGTAAATATTGCCATTCCACAAGGGGATGGGGAGGAGCCCGTGACCAGCCAGGAATCACAGGTTCCTCTGGGGCCCATAGAAGTTTGGGGCTCTGCTGAGGCCTGAGGCTTTTAGCCACAGCTCAGTTCAGCCTCCACCTAACAGCCTGGATTTAGGGCCAGGAACTCTGTGTTCAAATCCTGGTTTTGTCACCAATTAAGTGGGTGATGTCATCAAAGCTTCTCCTTGGACTCTCAGTTTGGTAAAGTAGATGAAATTGGAGAGTATTAGGAGGATTGAATGCAACAAGGGCCATGGACTCTAGAGCCCATTCGAGTGTCAAGCAAAATTTATACCCCACCCAGAGCTCGTTCCCTTGGTCCCCTGACCCAACCCTAGGATCCAATGTCCCTACATTGACTACCCCAGTGCTTTTCCATAACACCACAAGCAAATGCTTGTGGTGTTACGGAAAAGGGGTTTCTCATGGAATCCTCCTAACAGGCCCTGTGCAGGACAGCAGTCAATAGCCCCAGATTACAAGGTGAGGGAATTGGGTCCCAGGTGTTCTGACTTATGGTCCAGAGCGCTTCTCAAAGGAGCAGCTGCCTGACTTTGCACAGCTGAACCTCTGGGGACTTCAGGTCCAAGTCTGACTGTTCCCTGGCATTGCCCTGCCCTGCCTGACCTGGGGCAATAATCAGAGCCACCCTTCGCCACTGATGGGTCCACTGGGGACTTGAAAACCCAAGAATCCCTGAAGGACAGGATGAGGGGAGTCCCAAGACTCTTGAGAAGCTCTGTCTGTGTAGGGGTCAGGGGGCATCACCAACTGGATTGAAGAGGGAACTGGGAAAAACCCACACTAGTGGCAGGGGCTCTAATGGCTGCAGCCATACTCAGCCCTGCCATGCCTGTGGGCACCTGCCACTTGCCCAGAGCACAGGCCTCCTCTGAGCAACTGAGGGGTGGCTGCTACAGCTCACCAGTCTTCTGATGGGTAGGGAGGGAAAGGAAGAGTGAAGAGCGGGTGGTATGGAGCAGCTGACGGGGGGAGGTATGAAGATGCTTTCTAAATGCTGGAGTTCAACACCACTGCAAGGGATTGTCATTGCTCAAAGGGTCTGGGGGCTGGGCTTACAGGGTGAAAGTCTCCCCTTCGAAGGCCTTGGGAAGCAGTGGGATTTCCCACTAATTTCCCTCCTGCGAATGGAGCAAAGGGGACAACTGCAGGAGGCTCAGGCTTCCCTGACTGGGTAGGGAACTGGGTGAAGATAAAGGTTGAAAATGCTCTGGGATTACAGAGGAAGCTCAGACCTTCAGTGTACAGTAAGGAAGTTCTGCCCTGCATGATGGTACCTGGGCCAGGGGATGTGTGGAAGCTGCAATCCAGCTATGAGCCCTGCTGTGGGGGTGTGTCCACCCCACCCACAGGATGGCAAAGGTGCCATCTGAGCTAGCAGTACCCCTGGCCCGTAGTGGTGAACCTTACCAAGCAGAGGTTTGGGACGGGTGCCATTTAACAGAATTGCTAAGGTGTTTTTTTGTTTTTTGTTTGTTTGTTTGTTTGGTTGGTTTTTTTTGATGAAGTCTTGCTCTGTCGCCAGGCTGGAGTGCAGTGGCACCGTCTCCAGCCTCCGCCTCCCAGGTTCAAGCGATTCTCCTGCCTCAGCCTCCCGAGTAGCTGGGATTACAGGCACGAACCACCACACCCAGCTAATTTTTGTATTTTCAGTAGAGATGGGGTTTCACCATGTTGACCAGGATGGTCTCAATCTCTTGACTTTGTGATCCACCTGCCTTGGCCTCCCAAAGTACTGGGATTACAGGAATGAGCCACTGCACCCAGCCAGAATGTCTAAGATTTTTACCAGCACTTTGCTGTCAGCCCCACCACAGCCTATCCACACACAACCTCAGCCATCTTACGCTTGGTAGCCAAGAATTCTGGAGCCTGTGGGGAGGATCAGCTTGGCAGGGAGGGACTCTCTCAAAGATGAGGATGGACATCACAAAGCAAGACACCAAGGAGGCAAGAGGGGCAGGAAGATTCAGGAACCTTTATTGAGGGTCTTCAGGGAAGGTGTCTGGGGCCATGGATCCTAGTGCTGGACTCTCCGGATGGACTGAAGCTGCCCAGTGTGGGCCTGTGTGCCGAACTCACTGTAGGTACGGAACTCTCCGCTGTGCCGGTCTCGTTCCAACACATATTGGTAGCCTCGGTAGCCTGGGTACTGGTAGGCCACCCACCTAGGCCAGTGAGGGCACAGGGGCAGGGAGTAAGCTCTGCCCCCACCCCTACTCTATGTTCTCCACTAGCAGCCCCCCTTTTTGTAGCTCCCAACCCCCAGCTCCAAAATCATTGCTTCAACTTTCCCTACGTGGCTCTCTCCCTCCCCTGGCTACTGCTCCCAGTCTTCCTATCACGGTTCTCATCCTGTCTCCTGTACCGACCCTCCATTGCCTCCATCCCCTCATGTTCTCCAGCCCTTCTTCTGTGCCTATATTTTCCTCTGCCCCCCATTCTCCTAGGACCTCCTCATTTCCTCCCTCCCAGTCTGTCTCCATCCTTGCCTCCAAGTCCCCAATATCTCTCTTAGCACCCTCCCCACATCGCTTTTCTCCACCCTCTCCCTTGGTCCCCATTGCTTTCCTGCTCTTCTCTCTGCCTAGTTCTGCTTCCAGGACTCACGCTCCGGAGCTGACTTTGAGGGAACCCACATCCTTGCTGGCCCAGCCCATGGAGGGCAGGGATGGGTAGTCATCAATGAGGTCAAACTTGCAACCTTGGAAGTTGTCCCCCTCAAACAGTGTCACACGGCTGTCACTGTGGTTCTGAGGCACAGGAAGGTTGGGACAGAAAGTCAGGGCTTCCAAAGGGTTGTTAACAGATACATCCTCAGCCTCAGTTCCCCCACCCATTGCCCCACACAAGCTGTGCAGCTGTCTAGGACCCACAGGCACTCCCAGAGCTCAGCCCATCAGCTCCCTGGCAGGCTGGGAAATGGATCACTCAGAGGCTCCCCCAAACCTGGCCTCTCCCATGGCTTTGGGCTAAGGAGGTGACTGGGGAGATAGGGTTTCCAGAGACCCTTTCAGGTCAGGACTAGAGAGCACCTTGTGACATGGGCCTGTTTTGCAGGAGCAAAGCCAGAGGTCCTTAAAGAAATCTGTCCCGTTCACCAAGACAGTTCCCTGAGGGCTTCATTGACTAACTGTGCAATCCCCTGCCCAGCCCCTCAGCACAGCCAGCCTCTCACAGATTAGTGCCCAGCTAAGGGGTACTGGTTGGCAGAATCAGAACAGACATGTCAGGGCATCAATACTGATTGCATCTTGGCTCTGGCCTTCCCACTGCAGGGTTCTTCAGCCTCTTGGAACAGAGGAAGTGGGCTGGCCTGGGCTGGGTCCTCTGCTCTCCACTCCCCAGCCCTACTAGCAACCAGGTCGGCACAAATGGAAAATGAGATCCTCTCTTCCGGTGTATTTGATTCATTACCAACACCCTCACACATACAATAACACATACACAAACACACACTGAGACTGACTCTTTTCAGTGACCCTGGGCAAGCCACTTTGTCCCTTTGAGCCCCATTTCCACACCTGTGTATGGGGCTAACAGCAGCCACCCTGACCTCACAGGGCTGTGTGACGCCAGAGGCACTCACTCACACGTGTGGACTATTGGATGTGAGGGAACGCTAGACGCTCAGGAATGGGATGGCCTCAGTGCTGTCCATGGTGATGATTTCTGGATTCCAGGCCTACGCCCACAATCCCAACAATCTTGGGGACACCTTTCTGATTCTGAGAAATAATGCTACTACCACCCATCTCGGAGTTTGTTTACATATCCCCCCTGCAGGGCTTGAACAGCCTTTCCAGGCGCCATGGTGAGGCCAGGGCCTGGAGTTAGGAGGCAGAGGAGGAGAAGTGGGCTGTGCTCACCGCGCAGAGCACTGGCCTGAAGGACAGCAGCTGGTTGCTGTTGTGGCTGCTGCTGCCACTCCAGGCGCTCCAGCGAGGATAGTCTCCCTTCTCCAGAATGAACTGCTGTCCCTGGAAGTCGGGGTACTCAAAGGCCACCCAACTGTTAAAGGAGAAGAGCTGGGAGGTATCTGCCTGAGCCGCACCCCCACTGCCTCCCCCTTGCTTACCATGATTGAAAAGACTGAGAAGCACAGTATTTTTCTCCAACCCCCAACCCTTCCCCTGACACACCCATTGTATGGCAATCCAGCCCCTCTCGGGACTAAAGGTCCCCAACCTGCTGCTCTCTGGGGTCTGAGGAGCCCAGGCTTCCCACTCAAGGACCCCAGGTTGGGAAGGAGTTTTTCTGGTTATGAAGATCTCCCGACCAAGAGCTCCTGCCCCAAAGGTTTAGGCCTTTGCACAGGGACACATTGGAGGACCCCTCCCGAGTATCATAGCAGGAACTGGGACCTCAATTGGGGCAGGGGTAGGGGGTGGCAGGGTGGGAAAAGCTGGACTCTAAGACCAGGGTGGGGCCAGGGAAAAGGATTGGGTTTCTTTTGTTAAGCCAAGCGCAGAGCCTTCTACTTTTGCACAGAGAAAAACTGTGGGAAGGATGTAAGTACATTAGAAACTCCTTCACGGTGGGGTACTTCTCGCCCGTGTCTCTTTACCACAAAAATACACACTTTCCCATGATTTATCTTGGGATGGGTGGGGAATTTTGGGGAGGCTATGGGGTTTCCCAAGTTGGCAGGTCTCTCCAGGGTTCACGGGACAGGGTGCTGAGGCTCTGAGCCTGCGCCAGTGGAGCCCAGTGCCCCTCAACCTAGCCCAGCCGCGGCCAGGCAGTCACTCACACGCCGTTTTCCACCTTGACCGAGCGCACCCTGCGCAGGCCTCCGCGCTCGCAGACGTTCGCACAGTCGCTCAGCAGCCGACAGCGACGGCCCTGGAAGTCCTCCTCATCCCAGAGCGTGAGGCTGGCGGGCGCTGGGCCCGGTGCGGGGGCGCTGCTCATGCCGCTGCGGACAGGAAGGGTGGAACCACGCGTTCAGCGTCTCAAGAGCCCCGTTTCGAGCCACAGCCTGCCCAGTCTGGTTAGGAGGTGAAGACCCCGGGGGCTGGACCAGGCCTTAGCTTCTGGACCCAGCTGCCAGGGGCTCGCCCTCATCCCGCTCTCCCCGCCCTTTCCCACCCCAGCAGCGGGCATTCACCGGGTGGGTGAGCGCCGCACGCGAGAGAAATGGACGGGCTGCGAGGCTGCGCGCGGCCAGGCGGGCCGGGCTTTATACCCTGGCCTTGTCCCCCTGCCCGTACCCTTTCCTTCGGGGGTGGGGGAGCTGAGTCAGCAGGCAGGCTGCGGTCGGCTCTGGTCTCCGCTGGGGAGCCGAGGCCTCTCCCGCAGCCGCCGCTGTGGCCCCAGCCCCCGGGGAAGACAACAGAAAGTGCTGAGGCGCGCACCCCGCGCCCGCCGCAGCCCAGGCTGACTCGGCGCTTTCTTTCTTTCCAGCCTGAGCCAGGCAGGGCGTGCCAGGCCTCGGGGCAGAACTCGCCCGCCCTGGCCCGGCCCTCGGGACGAAGGGACCTGACCTCCCCGGGGCCTCGGGCTAAGACCGCGCTGCTGACTCGCGGAGCGGAAGTTCTTCCCAGAGTCTAATCGCCAGCCTTCCTCGGCCCTAGTCCAGGCCTCTCTTTTGGGCGATGCTAGGGCGGAGGTAGAGAAGGCTCTGCCCAAAGGATTCGCTTCACGTGCTCAGTCCTCTTTTTCGTGGAGGATCGGTCCACCGCGGCCCCTTCGTCCCAAGTGTGCGTTCCCAGATCCTGCGCCGCGTCCTCGGGGTGTCCTCGGGTCCGGGAAGGAGAGGAGGAGGTGATCAGGACCCGCCACGCGGCGGCGCCGGGCGCTGGAAACAACCGCCCGAGGGCCTCACGGTTTACTCAGAGTTTAGGCATAATAGCCACCGAGGGAGTGGCTTGCCGCAGGAGGCAGGAAGAATGTTGGGCCTCAGCTCGGCCCAACCGGTGCCGCTTCGGGTCTCCCACAAAGTTCCAGGCTCTAAGGATTCCGGCCCCCAACGTCTGCCTGACAGTTAGCAGCTGGGGATGAAGCGCTTAGTTCAGGTGGAGCTCTCTGTTCAGGCTTTCGGGTGCGTGAACTCCATCAATTCTAAAACTGACCTGTGAGGAAGATGCTGTTGTTGTCCTGCATTTCCCAGATGTAGAAGTGGAGGCCCAGAGGGCTTTGGAATGTGGTGGAGAGGTCACAGCTAAGAAATCTTGCAGGGCCGGCGCAGTGGCTCACGCCTGTGATCCCAGCACTTTGGAAGACCCAGGTGGGAGGATCTCTTGAACCCAGGAATTTGAGACCAGCCTGGGCAACACAGTGAAACTCCGTCTCTACAAAAACAAACAAAAATTTGCCGGTCGTGTTGGCATACGCCTGTAGTCCCAGCTACTTGGGAGCCTGAGATGGGAGAATTGCTTCAGCCCAGGAGGCGGAGGTTGCAGTGAGTGAGGCGAAATCAAGCCATTGCACTCCAGCCTGGGCGACAGAGTGAGCTGGGGAAAGGCAGCGGTGGGGGGGGGGGGGGGGGGGGGGTGTAGAGAAAGGGGGAGGGAGAGGAGGAAGAGGAAAAGGTTGGGAGCCCCAAAAAGGTTAGGAGCCCCAAGGGGTAGCTCCAGGTAGGAAATTTTCTCACCACTTGCAGTGGAATTTTCTAACCACAGCAGCTGTTAATGAGACACAAAGGCTTCTTGCAAAATTGTGAGTTTTCCTTAATGGTGGTGAGTGTGGGTGGGCATATTCCAGCAGAGGTAAGAGGGCCTAGTGAGAAGGGAGCTAATATTTTGTTGCTCCCACGAGTCACATGCTTCCCTTATGGGTCCTCAGGACAGTCCAGTGAGTTAGGTTTACCTGCACCGATATGAAAACGGAGGGTCAAAGAGGTGCAGGGCCTTGTCTAAACTCATATGGCTAGCCAGTTTCAGAGCAAGAATCGAGCTCGGACCTTTGGAAGCCAAAACCTGTGCTCCACCACTGTCCATCGGAGCTCCTGTGCCAAAAAGTGCTCACAGGCCAGCTGTAGCCACCCCAGCTCCCAGAAGCCTTGCCATACCAGCCTGCCTTCTAAGCCTTCTTCCCATTGTTCCATGCTCAGCCCATCTCAGAGCCTTTGCATTTGCTGTTTGCTACCTGGAGTGTCTTGGTCACAAGATGGTGGCATAGCTGGCTCCTGTGTCACCTCCTTGGTGATGCTGTTCCAGGCACCCTTCCGTCCCTCACATCAGCCTTTTTTCTTTGTAGCATTTATCGTGCTGTAAAGTAATCGTTTTCATCTTATGTTTATGGGTGTACCAGCATCTGCCTTACCAGAGTGTAAGCTCCATTTAAAGGGGCAGGGACTGTGTTTTGTTCTCAGTTGTTATCCTCAAACTTAGCACAGTGCTGGATGCATAGTAGGCACTCAATAAAACTTCTTGAACGAGTGAGCGAACAAGGTGGTCAGGTGTGGGCAAAATGTCCACGGAAAATGGGTGTAGAGAAAATTCTCCAGTGGCAGTGGGGGGGTGGTGGCTTGCTCTCCCACCCTTGAAGTTCTGGGTTGCTGAGAGCGGGCCCTGGGGCCAAAGGCTCCCTTGGGCCTCTATTTTCCCTGGAGGAGTTACTGTTGGAGCTCGCAGTGTGTGTGAAGATGGGTGCCAAGAGTACAGGGCCCTAGAACTGGGCATGGAGGTAGAGTCCGAGTGAGGAGGATATGGGTCAGAGATGGGACAATCTCAGGCAGGTTTGATTGGGGGTGAGGTCAGAACCGTGTCCTGATTCCCAACCCTAGCTGGGGTTTGAACAAATACAAACCGCAAGGAGGGAATACAAACTACAGAGTGCGCACGAGCCAGTTCTGGACCCTTGGTGTCCCAGTCTTTGCCTTCAGTGTCACCAGCCGGGGCAGCGGTGAGGGGTGAAAAATCAGATCTCTCCTTCCCTCCTTCCCCCACCTCTATCCGACAATTCTGGATTCAGCCACCAGAGGGCGCGAGCAGGCCGCGCTGGCCCAAAGCTGGCGCGGAGGGCGGGGTGGAAGGGAAGGTCCAGGTCGGCAGGGACCGCGGGCGCGGGTGGCTAGTGCGTCAGGCTGTGCGTCTGCGCTGTCCCTGACGCGGGCGTCAAGTATTGGTCAGAGGGTATGGGGGTGTCTGTCGGAGACTGGACACTGTGCACCGACCGGGGCTAGGGGCTGGGCGTACTCCCGAGGGCCGGGCTCCACGTGTGGGTCCGACGGCGGCATTCTGCAGGAGGGGTGCGTCGCGCCTTTTCCAGGGTTAGGGGAGGAGGAAAAGTGGGGAGGTCGTCCAGCCGAGATCCAGGTTAGAATTAAAAGTCCCGCTTGGAGTTGGGGAGGGGACCCTGTGTGTGAGAAGGGCCCCTCCTCCTCCTCCAGTGTGAAGCTCTGGTCTTGGCGGCAGCCAGCCTTTTCCCTTTTCTACCTCTTCCCTCCTCTCGGAAATGGTATGGAGGTACCCCCACCTTCTCACCCCTTCACCCATGGCTTTTAGTTCTAGTAACTGCGACCAGCTCTCTCAGAAACGGGTATGCCTACCAACACCACCCATAGTCACTGGCCCAGAAGACCTCTAAACATCTCAGGGTTCCCCAACACCCTCAGGCCCCTCCTGACTTTGGGCCTCACAGTCATCGCCAAAGAGAACAACCACTGAGGGGAAGGGGCTTCCAGGCAGCCCTGCCTACTGTGCCAGCGGAGGACGCTGGGATCGATACCCCTTGGGTACCACGGCCCCCCTCCCCGTCTCCTCCTTTCCCCACCAGGCTGGTCCAGCTCTGCCCCTTTCCCCAGCTGCCGTGCCCCCCCACCCCTAACAGCTGTTCCTGTTTGTTTTCCCAGATCAGTTGCGCCCAGAGCTTCCTGAAGGATGGGTGCCCAGGTGGCTTTGTTTGCCAGCTCAGTACAGTCACCCCTACCCCCTCCACATCCACAGGCTGGCCTTGGGGCATGGAACGGGAGTTACGTAGACAAAAAACAGCAACCCCAGTCGACACCTCACAGAGCCCTCAAAATCTCGCAGAGATCTTATCACCCTCAGACACCCCCACCCTGGCCTCATTCAGTTCTCCATCTCACACTGGGACTTCTGGGCCCCACAGGGAAATCCTCAGGCCCTCACCCCACCCCTAGCCACCGTCTCCTGCCCTCTGATTTCACCGAAACCCACATCCCATACAGACCCATAAGATCCCACAGATAATCCTTTGAGCCTGAGTCCCCTCCATGAGGCCCTCAGATCCCACCCAGACCCACATCCCATGTGGGGACACATAGATCCTGCAAGGAAGCCTCAAACCCACTCCTAAGCTCCTGCCCAGATCTCCATCCTCAGCAAAGGCCCTGAGAATCCCAAAGAAGTGGCACCTCTCTCACCTAGAGCCCCAACCCAGGAACAGCCTGACTGCTCAGTACTGCTGGGCAGTGGAGAGGGGCTGGTGGCTCATGTCTTCTCCTCCAGCCGGTCGCCTCCCAGCCCTCCCCCTTCATTTTACTGGGAAATCATCCAGGGTTTGGGTACTGAAGATGCAAATTCAGGGAAGGGTGCCTTCCCCCACCCTGCCACCATCACCAGCCCCTCCTTTCCACCCCTGCTTCTCTGGCCCCCGCCCCCACCCCCAGTCTGGAGCCCAGAACCAGCAGATGAGCACCTTCCCTGAGGCTGTGCAGGACTGGTCTCCTGGGAGACAGAGATAACGGGTACAGAGACCAGTCTAGTTTAGGCCATTTAGGAGCCCCACCCCCACAGAGTCATTGTTCTATCCCACTAGAAACAGAGCCCCTCTCCTCTGCCTCTCAGTGGGGTTAGAGAACTGGCCACCATCCAGGGAGCTAGCAGGCAGCTTTCACCGTCGCTCACACACCTGGACACAAAGCCACAGGGCTGGCACAGGGTGACAGGGAGAGGGCACACACAGACACATGTTCAGTCAGATGGAGACAGAGTCATCCACAGTTCCAGGCACATAGATGTGATGCCACAAGCTTCGCATGCAAATAGTCTCGTTCTAGGATTCAATAGAAACCTCAATGTCATATTCATGTATGGGCAGACTTATTCCTCAAAGATTTAATACGATGTACTATGTGCCACGGGCTGTGCTGGGTACTGGACTCACAGGCGAATATGCCCCATCACTTTCACACGTGCACATACTCACTCCACGGTCACCCAGGGAGGCATCAGCTCAGCCACCCACCCAGGGTCATACAGACACTGAAGGGTGAAGAGAGTGGGTTAAGAGGCTGTTGTGATGATTTAAATGCATGTAAAACAGAACTGGCCTGCAATGTCCACCCAATAAATGTCCGCCGCCGCTGCTGCTGTGGTTGTGGTTATAACTGGCTCTGATGCATGTGCTTCCCATCACCCCTGGGGCTGGCCAAGTTGGGGGAGTGGTCAGGCTGCAAGCATGGCTCTGGGAGCGGTACCCTCCTTCTCACCCTGGTCCCTGGCAGAAGCCAGCCTAGTGCTCAGGATGGAGCACCTTCCTGCCTCACCGTATTTGAACCACTCCTTAGTTCATGACCTCAGTTTGGGAAGATTGGGAGGGTCAGAGGGCAGGGTGCCAATTTCCTTTGTTCTTGCTCAGGCCTCTGCTGTCTAGGAAAAAATGCTTGAGAACCGAGCCGAGGACCTGTCTTCTGGTGTCAGTGCTTGTCCTGGCGCCATTTGGGGCGTTTGGTCAGTCACTCCTCTCTTGAGGCCTCTGTTTTTTACCTGTAAACGAATCTGGCTGTGGGTCCTGGAGGGGCCTCCCAGCCTTGACTCCTGTGATGCCTCTGGAAGGTTCCTTCCCCTCCCTATCCAGCCTCTGCCTGCCCCACCCACCCACCCGCCTGGCCTAGCCAGAATGAGGGGGCGAGTTGCCACGGTCTCCATGGGGACTAATCTCCAAGAAGGTCAGTGAGGCTCTGGCACTGCCTTGGCCGGATGGGGATTAGCACCTGGGTATGAGTCTCCCCCCTGCCACCCAGTGCCTCCACTCCCGGGTCCCCCCACTCTCACACAGACCCTAGGCGGCCTCTAGGCCCAGAAATTCCAAGGCTAGGCCAGAATCATTGGGGCGGGTGGGGGCAGAGCAGCTGCTATAGCTGTTGGCTTGTCCATCTGTGGCCAAGAGGGAAACTGAAAGAGATGGAGTCAGATCTGTGCCCCTCACTGGCCCCCGGTGTCCAGCCACAGCCTGGGCCTTGCCCCTCCCTCACGTTCTGTCCTTTATTGGGAGGAGATGGGCTTCCAAGATAAGGGTATCACCCTCCCCCCACCTCCAAACCTGGCTCCCACCTAGAAACCACCTGTTTATCCTCTGCTGGGGCTAATTCCCACCCCAGTTTGGGGTGGGATGGGGCTGTTTCGCAGCTTCGCCCTTTCTCCATACACACAGTGCCTCCTGCCTCTGGTCCCCTGAGCCCTAACCCCATGTCTCCACATCCCCCATCCCTCTCAGTGTACATCTCTTGTTATCTTGAATTGTCTCCATGTGTCTCTCTCTGTTACTCTTCCCTGGTTTCTCTCTGGTCATCTCTGTCTCTGGTCTCGCTCTCACAGTCTGGGGTCTGCAGCCTCTGCGGCCCCTGAGATCTCCCCTGTGTTCTCACACCCCTCTGTCCTGTCTATGCTCTTGGTCTCTTTCTCATCCTTCTCCATTTCTCTTCTGCTGTTTCTCAGCTGCTGCACTCCAGCTGCTCAGTTCCTTTTCCACTTCCCCCACTACCTGGTCCCTCCCCCACCCAGGGTGCTGACAGGGACGACAGGAAGCAGGCCCCAGCTTTGAGCAGGAGGGGGAGGGGGCCTGCCTCGCACACCAGCTGCTGAGTGCCCCCCTCCCCATGCAGCCCCGCACCTGCAGGCCTGCCCAGCACCGGGAGACTCCGCCCCCAGCCTGGCAGCTGAGGAGGGACCTGGATGAGAGGCCAGATCCCTGGTAATGTCCAGCAAACGCAGTCTTAGGGATGGATGGGGGGCGGGGGGCTGGGGAAATTAGGCCCCGGGGTGAAGGGGTAGTAATTCTCAGTTACCAGGAAAGATCTCAGCCCAATGGGTGGCAGCCTCCTTCTCACCACCCTCCCCTCAAGGCCGTGTGTGTGTGTGTGTGTGTGTGTGTGTGTGTGTGTGTGTGTGTGTTTGGGAGGGGGTCGTTCCAGGCGGAGACCTCTTTGTTGTGCAGACCCAGGATGTGGAATCCTGGCCCCTGCCATGGTTGGGGAGGGAAGAGGAAGCCCTGGAAGACACAGGGAAGGTGCGCCGGGACCATGCCAGGCCCCTGACAGGCAAATCTTCCAATGCCAGGCAAAGAGCAAAGGGCTGGCCCAGGACAGAACCAGGTCAGGGGGGCCAGGAGAGGGCTGCACACACCCTAGCCCAGGACCCAAGGACCTTCCCCCGCCCCTGGGGCTGCTCCTTGAAGAGTCCTCCTGTAGTCCACCCTCTCCTCAGACCTGCTTGGGATCTGTCCAACACCATCTCGCCCTCTCCCCCTCCTCTCTCTGTGCCACAGTCTCGGGCTCAGCAGATCCTTTGGGGCCTCTGGGTAGTTGGGTGACATAGGGGCACTAGAGACGGTGGTGGTGGAGGGGACAAGCCAGCACCTCTAGGAACATGCAATTTGGAGGGACTTCTGACCCATCTCCCGGGGCTGCCTCTGCCTGAGCTGAGGGCTGCCTACCTACCCCACCCCAGCTGATGAAAGCGAGGACGTGGGATTCTGAGGTTTGAGGAAGGTGGTGAACGGCTGTGCCTGGGGGCTTGTCCTTTTCAGTCAGTCTGACTGTCACAGACGTGGTTAGACTGAAAGAGGGACCAAGGAGGTGTCAGGGAGTGACATCTCAGGATGTCAGCAGCACCAAAGAGATCCTAGGAGTGGATTTGATGTTCCATGGAGGCCCTCAGCTTCCCCCGCCCAGATTTTCCACGCATCAGCCTTGGCTCCAACTCCGTGAGGGCCTCCATCTTCCCCAGCATGGCCAGGAGCCCAAGAACCTGGACAGGAGGCTGGGGAAGCCCTAGCCCTTGCGGGAGGCCAGACCAATCGTTCACTGAGCAAATGGGAAAACCAAGAGGCCGGGAAATGACTTGCCCAAGGCCACAGAAGTCGCGGGGACAGAGGCGGACTAGAATCCGGGTTTCCACCTCCAGAAGGGTTTCTGTTCTGGGCCACGGCCCCCTTCGCCACCCGCTGGAGCCGGCTCAGCCCGTATTACGACGCAGAATGGAGCCTGGCAGCCCAGAAGCTGCGGGCAGGGCAAGGCAGGGCGGGTGGGGCCGGATGGGAGCCGGATCTCCACTTGAGCGGCGCACAGCCTCTCCCACCCGTATGGTGGCGGTGGCGGTGGCGGTGGCGGCGGCAGGTGCCTGCGTGGCGATCAGGCCGGGCCCCCGGGCTGGTGCTGAGAGGCCGCCCCTGCCTCACGCGAGCCGAACGAACAAAACGCTCAGGTCCGGTTTGTGCGAGGGGCTCGTCGCGGGGCGGGAGCGGAGGGCCCGGGGCCTGGCGGTCGCCCTCGGTGATCTCCTGGTCCTGGTCTTCCGCGAGCGCAGTGCTGCACAGCGCCCCGCTAGCCTCCGCCCTCACCTGAGCGCATCTGCGGCTGACACGTCGGCGGCCGCGGCGGCCACCGCAGGTGCGCACCTGGCCCGCCCCTCCCTTCCCAGCCATCCTCCGCTTGGCTTTCCTGGCCCCTCTGCCCGGCCCAGCCTAGCTTGGCTTCGTCCCCAGCCCACGCCTTGGAGCTTGTCCCGGAGCCCGGGCTCAGTGTGCTCTTATACTGCCTGTTCAGTCCCCGCCCCCAGACACACACACTCACACCTGTCCAGGCGCCCGTTTGCTCGGGGCAAATATTGACTCATGGAGGCGGAGCCCCCCTGTCCCTCCCCCGCTCCGGCTCTGAGACCGGAGCTTCTCCGAGGCCTTGGTGGCGGGGGCGGAGGGGAGGGTGCTGGGGACCTGGGCGCCTCTGGAACAACACCAGATGTCACTTTTCCACCCACCTGCCTCTGGGAGGGAGGAGCCGAGAAGCAGAGGACAGAAGCTCCCAGGCAGGGGTTAGGAGGAACCGAGAGGTGGGTATCCATCCTCGTCTGAGGACTGATTCACAGTGGGAGTCGCTTAGCAGGGTCTGTGGCCCGAAATCCAGTGGTGACCTCGACCCGCCCCAGCCTAATTCCTGGCCCTCCGCGGCGTGCCTCTGTTCTCCTTCCTCCCCAGCCTCTTGGGCTCTTGGAGCTCGCCAAATGCTAAGGGGTTGGCCCTGGGGGTGCCGAGCCTCAGAGCAGGCGCGGCGCGGAAACGTGAGGGGTGGCCCTGCCCCGTGGACACCTGCTTCGCTGGCCAGGCCTGGCACTCAGTTACTGTGCACCAAGCTACGCTGGGGCAAAGGCCAGCCAGGCCCCGCCCGGAGCGCCCTCCACTGGCCAGACCCGGTCCAGCGGCCGGCAGCTAGCGGCAAGGTCTCAGTCCAGCTGCAGTGCGGGCGGCGAGTGCAACCTCCCGGGCCCTAAGTTCCCGCCGCACCTCTGCAGTCAGCCCAGGCTGCTCCCTGCCATCCTTCCCTCTCAGAGCGTGCGCACACGTTTCCCCCTCGTCGGGGAAATAAAGTCAAGGTAGATATAGAAAAAAGACTAGATGCTTTTACTGGCGGGGTGGCGGAGAGGGGGCCAGGCATGACCTAAGGCGGCATGTCGGAGAGGCTGGGCGCGGGCATCTACAGAAGGTCGGTAGGAAGTGGCATCACCGGGTGGAGTACCTCTGCTTGCTGCGTCGGCAGCAGCGTGTCCGGGGTCAGAATCCTGGAAGACAAAAAGTCCCAAGTAGGGGTGGGGACAAGGCTTAGGGAAGAGCCTGCCTGCCCCCCTCGCCCCTCCGGCGTGGTCTGCACGGCCGCTGGCCCCGGCGCCCCTACCTGGGCACACAGAACGGTGGCAGGGCGATGACGCGTGGCCGCGAGGTGAGCACCACCTCCCCGCGGCTCGCTTCCACCAGGATGTTCTGGATCATGTTCTCCAGCAGCGCCTCCTGCAGGTTGGTGAAGGCCGGGAGCCTGCGACGGGGCGGGGGCTAGCATGAGCGTGGCCGCAGTGACCGCGCGCCTCCTCGCTCGCCTGTCCGTGCGGTACAGTGTGCCGCGAGCTCTACAGAGATTCCCATTCGACTCCCTTCATCCACTACAGTATGGGCCATCCTTGTTTCAATGTTACAGACGTTCCAAGTGTGGCTAAAAGATTCCAAGTTGCCAAATATGCTGCTGGTTTAAGGGGTGGGATTCAAACCCAGGCAATGTAGTAGGCATCTCAGGGTCAAGTTTGGAGAAAGGTAGGGAAGTGATGAGAAGGCTCAGAAGGGACTGGGTGGGGCCTAGGGAATCCCTACAAGGATGTAAATCATCTGTAGGGCAGCCCCAGTGGGAAGTCCCACCTGCAAGACAGGTGGTCCTTTTCTGGCTCTAGAAGCCCATTTACAAGACTTTGCAGACTATAACAATTCTCCTGGTAGTCATGCCTTGGTAAATGTCAACAACCAGTTCTCAGAGAAAAAAGAATGAAGTTCAGTGTTGGTGCTCAGCTGATACTCCCGCAGAGGCCTTAAGCTACCAACATGACCTCACTAAGCACTGACTGAGGATGAAATGTGCATACAGGCAGCGGCTGTCCTTGGCATCCCATTGCCTCCTAGGAGCCTTCTGCACTTCGCCTCCTCCCATCCTCACTGGGGCCTGGCTGCTCACCTTCTGATGGCCTCCTTCTCGTCCTGTTCTTGCTCCTCCTTCACCATGACTTTCAGCTGCTGTTGCCACTGCCATCGAATGGACTCCTGGGACTCAGGCTGTGGTGTGGGCCTCATCCCTGCCCAGCTCACTTTCTCTTCCTTCTCATCCCTCTCCTCCTCCTTCTCTATCTCTTCCTTGCCCAACTCCTCCTCCTCTTCTGTCTCCTCTTCTTCCTCCTCTTCCTCCTCCAACTCCTCTTCTTCCTCTTCACCCTTCTCCTCCTCCTCCCCTTCTTCTTTCTTCCCCAACCCTGGATCGTGCTCTGGTCTGTCTTCCTTCGGCTGCTTGCCCTTCCCATCCTCCCAGCTGCTGGAGGGTAGAGGCAGGATTGGCATTAAGTACAGGCTGTTTTTCTGGTCCCTGAACTTAGCTGATGGCTCATTCCAGAACTGGCAGAAGTATGGCACCTGCTCCACCAGGCTTTGGTCCACAGCCTCATGGAAGTTCTTGTCTTCCAGCAGGCCCCTAGGTGGCAAGGAGAAGGAAAAGGCCCTTGCTGAGGGGCCCTGAAGCCCCTGGGGAGGCCTGGCTTAAGAGCTAGGTGCTAGGTGGGAAAGGGGCTGCTAGGTGGGGAGAGGGGAGCCCTCGGTCAGTTGTTCCTCCTGTCCCTTCTTTCAAGGAAGACATCTTTGAGCCTCATGAACTTTTAGAAGCAAGCATAGTATGGTGGAGGCAGGGCAGGTCAGATTCACACACATACTGGGCAGGAACCCTGGGGAGACAGTGAACTGGCTCCAGACTCATCTGCCAACCCTGGAAAGGGGCAGAACTCAGGACAGAGACCTGAGAATCCCTCCAGCCAGCTCCATCAGAGCCCCACTGTCCTGAGGTGGGTGGGTCGGGGGGAAAGTGGCAGGATCTTGCAAAGAAGTTCTGTTTCTTTTTTTCTTCTCTCTTTCATTTTTTCTCTCTTTCTCTTTCTCTCCTTCTCTCTTTCTCTCTCTCTCTTTTCTTTCTCTCTCTCTTTTCTTTCTCTCTCTCTGTCTTTCTTTCTTTCTTTGTTTTTCTTTTCTTTTCTTTTTTTGAGACAAGGTCTTGCTGTCTCCCAGGCTGGAGTAGAGTGGTGTGATCATGGCTCACTGCAGCCTCAACATCCCAGTTAATCAAGCTAATTAATGGTCTCAAGCTATCCTCGCACCTCAGCCTCCCAAGTAGCTGGGACTACAGGCATGCACCACCATGTCCAGCTAATTTTTGTATTTTTTGTAGAGATGGGGTCTTGCTATGTTGCCCAGGCTGGTCTCAAACTCTTGGGCTCAAGCCATCCTCCCACTTCTGCCTCCCAAAGTGTTGGAATTACAGGCAAGAACCTCCGTGCCCCACCAAGTTCTATTTCTCAAGAAAGGAAGAGTGCTGGAATGTAAGGGGCTCTGGCTGAATGAGCTGAAGGGATGAGAAAGTGGCAGTGAGGGCCCAGGGTGTAAGCTGGTACCTGATGATGGTGGTGAGAATGTCAACCAGGAGCTGCTTCTCCTGCTTGGAGACAGGGCCCCACTTGTTAGGGGATTTTCCCTCGGAAGTCTCTGACTCTTCCCTGGGGGCCTTCCTCTTTGGCAGCTCCCTGTGGCAGCCATGACATTCTGAGTGGCCTGGGCAAGCCACCATGCTGGGGTTGGGGGCACAAGCTGTGGTGGTAGCTGCCCAGTGATGAGGACACAGACGAGTTTGAGGCACTCCCAGCCTTAATCCAAATGTAGTGCTACTGGGCTCAGAGAACCAAGCTCAAACCCTCAGAGTAGCACAGGAGCTAGAGAGACTCCCAGTTGGAAAAAGAAGGAACAAAGAGGGGCAGGGGGTGCCTAGGTATGTTCTCCAGGGGGCTCTGGCTCTTTCATCCCCCTTTCAAAAGGGCCTAAGTGGTAATGGGGCATCCTGGGCCCAGAGGCACTCAGTGAGTCCCACTGCCACTGCCCATGCTCCACCCCTCACCATGGGTTGGGTCTGGGCAGCCCCTGCTCTGGAGTGGAAGAGGAGACAGAGAGAAGAGGAAGGCGACTGCTGCCTTTCCATGAGCTTACTGGTGCAAAAAGTGGCAGGGAAACTCTGAGAAGAAGTTAGCCAGAAAGTAGTCGGTGGCATGGGCTCGGGCGGTAAGGCCCAGGCAGAGCATGCCTGGAGAGGGTGGCTGGGGGCAGGGCCAGGACATCTCCTCCTTTGGGGTCTGCAGTTTCCAGCTGGCGGGCCGGCTGACAGACTGCTGGTTCTTGACGGGAGGCAGCGTCTTTGGGAAGGGAGGGACATGGATGACAAGGGTTTGGGCACTGTACTCACATCACCAATGGGGTCCTTGACCTAGTTCCCCATCACATAAGCGTGTGGCCCCACTCATTGGCACTTTCATCCCTCCTTTCTGGGAGGCTGGTCCAGGGGTCGGAGGTCTCTCTGGGAGAAAGCAAGGACCCTCCCAAGTCGTCCCGAGAAGATGGGCCTGGGGCTCGCTGCCTCACCTTGTACTTCCTCACAGGTTCACAGGCTGTGCAGCATGTTCTCTTCTGTGGAAGAAGAGAGATCCTTGCTTCAGATGCAAGAGGCCCAGCCGGAGGCAGTGCCTCATGCCTGTAATTCCAGCACTTTGGGAGGCCAAGGCGGTCGGATCACCTGAGGTCAGAAGTTCCAGACCCGCCTGGCCAACATGGCAAAAGCCCGTCTCTACTAAAAATACAAAAATTAGCCAGATGCAGTGGCACGTGCCCATAGTCTCAGCTACTCAGGAGGCTGAGGCTGGAGAATCGCTTGAACCTGGGAGGCGGAGGCTGCAGTGAGCCAAGATGGCGCCACTGCACTCCAGCCTGGGCAACACAACGAGACTCTGTCTCAGAAAAAAAAAAAAAAAAAGAAGATGTGAGAGGCCTAAAGAGACTCCCCCACTTTGATCCTCTCGCTGCCCTCTTGGTCCTGCCCAATTCCCTGTCACATTTTCCTCTAGAACCTTCCCTAGAGAAGTGCTGCCTGCAGACCAGGAAATTCCGGTTTCCTGAGTGAAGTAAATGCCATCAAATGTAGGTGGGCAGCTCCAAGGGTGCTTGCCCTGGTGCCCTGGAGCTCTGTGGTTTGGTGAGATGAGAAATCAGTCTCCCTCATTAAGATTTAATTCAGAAATTCTTTCTCTCATGCCCCCAAGGAGAGTTGTTTTTGTTTTTGTTTTTTTCTTTTTTTTTTTTTTTTAAAGACAGGGTCTCACTCTGTCACCCAGGTTGGAGTTCAGTGGCCCCATCACAGCTCACTGCAGCCTCGAACTCCTGCATTCAAGAGATTCTCCCAACTCAGCCTCCCAAGTAGCTGGGACTACAGGTGTGAGCCACCACACCAGCTAATTTTTAAAAATGCATTTCTGTAGATGCAGGATCTCACTATGTTGTCCAAGGCTGGTCTTGATCTCCTAGGCTCAAGCAATCCTCATGCCTTGGCCACCCAAAGCACTAGGATTACAGGTATGAGCCACGGCGCCTGGCCTTAGGAAGTAATTCGTATCCACAGTGGGGCCACAGCTTCAGAGGGGAGCAGTGACTCCCTGTGGGTTCAGTGTGGCAGACACCAAGGTGACCGAGGAGCAAGAATACCAGAGGTCATTCTTGAAAGAGGTCATTCAAGAAAGGTTGTGAAATTAGGGGAGGAACCAAGACAAAGTGCTGTCTCGTGTTTATTGTCGGACCCTCCCCCTCCCAAAATACATACTAATAGCTCCCATTCAGTGAGCACTTCCTGGGTGCCAGGCACTGTTCTAGGCACTTTACTGGTATTAACTTATTTAATCCTCACAACAATGTTACAAACCAGATATCTCACTCACATTAAAAAATATTTTTAGACTTTTATCTTTTTTTTTTGAGACAGAGTCTCACTCTGTCTCCCAGGCTGGAGTGCAGTGGTATGATCTCTGCTCACTGCAACCTCCGCCTCCCAGATTCAAGTGATTCTTGTGCCTCAGCCTCCCAAACAGCTGGGATTACAGGAAACTGCCACCACTGCCAGCTAATTTTTGTATTTTTAGTAGAGACAGGGTTTCACCATGTTGGTCAGGCTGGTCTCGAACTCCTGACCTCAAGTGATCTACCTGCTTTGGCCTCCCAAAGTGCTGGGATTACAGGTGTGAGCCACGACGTCCAGCCTAGGCTTTTATCTTTAACCTTTTTAATATGGAAAATTTCAAATGTATACAAAAGTGGAGGGGATGCTACAAAGAACTCTCCGTTGCCCATTGCCCAGCTTCAACAACTAGCACCTCATAGCCAGTCTGGTCCAAGCTGTGCCCCACCTCTGGATTATATTGAAGCAAATCCCAGATGTAATAGGACCCACCCCTACTTCTTACAGCTGAAGGTACTGAGACATTACATAGGTTGGCTGAGATCACAAAGCTAGAAATCATTAACTCCAGGAATGAAACCTGGGCAATCTGTTTCCAGAGCCTGCCCTTGAAGCCACAGTGTCTTCCATCAGAAGGTGAACTCTAGGCTGGACACAGTGGCTCATGCCTGTAATCTCAGCACTTTGGGAGGCCGAGGTGATCAGATCACCTAAGGTCAGGAGTTCGAGACCAGCCTGGCCAACATGGTGAAACCCCATCTCTATTAAAAATACAAAAATTAGTCGGGTCTAGTGGTGGGCGCCTGTAGTCCCAGCTACTCGGGAGGCTGAGGCAGGAAAATTGCTTGAACCTGGGAAGTGGAGATTGCAGTGAGCCACTGCACTCTAGCCTGGGTGACAGAGTGAGACTCTGTCTCAAAAGAAAAAAAAGAAGAAGGTGAGCTCTGCTTATCTCCCCTGAATCCCCAGCGTGCAGCACACAGTAGTCACTCATTAAATGCTGGCTACATGAGGCAGGGAATGGACAGCCAGCCTTCTCTATCCAGAGAGCCTCTCCGGATGGCTGTGGAGATGCTAAGCTGAGTCTAGTGAATGGAATCTAATCTCTTAGGGAAGGCTGGCTGGTTTGGCCTGGAAGGCCACCTTGGCCCACTACCTCTGTCCCCTCTGGTAAGGCCAGTCAGAAAGATCTGGGTGTTTGAGATCTACTCAGCCCTTCTCACCTTCACTTTCCTGTCGGTGATGGTAAACTCCACTTCCTGCCGCACCTTCTCATCCTTCCACTCCTGCAGCTCCTCGTGATACTGCCTCATGAGCTGCTGTGGGTACAGCTATGGCCCAGGACAGAGAGAGAGAAGGCCAAGGTCTGGAGCTTGCCCTGGGCCTTTGCTGTAGGCCTTCTCCCTTCCAAGGGCTGACTTCCGCCTTTTGCTGGGGTCTGGGGATCTCACAGCCCATCTCACCCCACCCCAGCATTGGGAGCCATGCCTCCATCCCACCTTACCCCTGGGGCTGGTTCCTACCTTGCAAATCAGGTCTACACTGTAGAAGCTGGCATGCACAGAGGCCCTCAAGGTCACCACAAATGGGACCGTCTCTTCAGGAGCCACCACCCCTATCATGGGACTCACGGACACCTGTTGATTTGGGGAAGGAGTCTCTGGAGATTCACAGGGTTGCAATTGGATAGGATGGCATGGAATAGGATGGGATGAGATGGGACAGGGTAAGACGAGATGGGACAAGATGGGATGGGACAAGATGGAATGGGATGGGATGAGATGGAGTTGAGTGGGATGGAGTGGGATGGGATGGGGTGGGATGGGATGGGATGGGATGAGGTGGGATGTACTAGGATGGAGTGGGGTGGGATGGGTTGGGATGGGATGGGATGGTGTGGTGTGAGATGAGGTGGGATGGAGTGGGGTGGGGTGGGATGGAGTGGGGTGGGGTGGGATGGAGTGGGGTGGGATAGGATGGGATGGGATGGTGTGGGGTGGGATGAGGTGGGATGGATTGGGGTGGGATGAGGTGGGATGGAGTGGAGTGGGGTGGGGTGGGATGGAGTGGGATGGAGTGGAGTGGGATGGGATGGGATGGGATGGAGTGGGGTGGGATGAGGTGGGATGGAGTGGGGTGGGATGAGGTGGGATGGAGTGGGGTGGGATGGGATGGGATGGGATGGAGTGGGGTGGGATGGGATGGGATGGGATGGAGTGGGGTGGTATGGGATGGGGTCGTATGGGATGGGGTCAGGTGGGGTTGCATGTGTCCAGAGTTCTGATGGAGGTTCAAGGGCTCAGGGGACTCTCACCTCCCCAAAATCTAGAGGACTTGGCTGCCAGGAGAAGGCAATTTCCTCATTCTTGGAGATGTTGTTGAGGAAGAGCAGGCGGCTGCACTTGCTCTGCACAGGGATGTTTCCCAGGGAAATATGGGACTGGGACAGGAAGACATCCTGTGGGTGGAGAGTAGAGGTAAAGAAATAAGAATTGGCCAGGTGCGGTGGCTCATGCCTGTAAGCCCAGCACTTTAGGAGGCCAAGGCGGGCAGATCACGAGGTCAGAAAATCAAGACCACTGGGCCTGGCCCTCTTGACACTGTTCAACACCCCCACTCCTGTGCCATCGTTTAACATCCTCATCCCAGATAAGAGGGTGGGATGCAGGGCCCTGTGGCAGGTGGAGTGGCTTGAGCAGAAACACCTGTGGGCACTAGGTGGCAGGGTAGGCCTCTCATGGAGCCGGTGCCACCTCCTGAATCTGGAGGAGGGTGAGTTCCAAGGCCTCATCTCAGACTCTGTCCTTCCTCAACTACATCTCATGTCCCTCCCAGCCTCCCCATTGTTCTGTCCTGGCCATCCTGGGCTCTGAGGCTCTTCCCCAAGGCCTCAGGCCTTCCCAGTTCCCCTTTCCCCACCTGTCCAGGCACCACCAGCCTAGAGTGTATGGAACTGTTGTCCCACGAGGAGATGTTGTGGAATGGGGCTGTGTCCCCCATCATATGGGGGTCATAGCCCACTCCCTGGAAGTGGATGAGGGCCGAGTTCCATCCCAGGATGTGTATGGGCACGTCCACCTGGGGAGTTAGGAGGGTTGGGGTAGGGACTGGTCAGAGGGAGGCCTGCTGAGGAAGCCAGCACCACCCCACCTCCCACATCATCCAGGCTGCTGCTCACCATGTAGGTCTTGGCCTCAATAGGTGAGAAGATCCACAAGACCCGTGCAGTGGTACCTGGCTGGATCTCCCCTTTGGGGTTGAGGCAGCAGAAGATGGGGTGATCGAAATTTTTTTCCTGAACCTGTGACAGGACATCGGTCTGGACCTCATATGTCACAGGCACTGAGCCACCATTATACAGCTCATAAATCTGCAGGGGGCAGGAATAGGAAAATTGCCACATCAGTTCAGGACTGCAAACCAGAAAGCCTGTGCCCACTGTGGGAGCACAGGCTGATCTCCATGATGTCACCCTTTGAGTCTGTGAGCTCCTCTAAAGATCTCTGATTTCTCATGTGGCTTGATTACCCAAGAAGTATTTAACTGTATGTTCAGCTGGTGACATTTTAGGATAATCTGTAATCTTATTTGTAAAGGGGCAGCTTATTTTATTTGTCTTCAATTTAACTTCATCAAGTTTTTTTTGTTTGTTTGCTTTTGTTTTTGTTTTTGTTTTTTTTGAGACAAGGTCTCACTTTGTCACCCAGGCTGGAATGCAGTGGCATAATCATGGCTCACTGCCGCCTCGACCTCCTGGACTCAAGCAATCTTTCTACCTCAGCCTGCCAAGTAGTTAGGACCACAGGCATGCACCACCACACACAGCTGCTTCAAAAAAATATATTTTTTTAGAGATGGGGTCTCACTATATTGGTCAGGCTGGTCTTGAACTCCTGGCCTCAAGCAATCCTCCCACCTCTGCCTCCCACACTGCTGGGATTACAGGATGAGCCACTGCGCCTGGCCGAGGGAGTTCTGCTTAAAGGCAAGTAAGGGGGCGGAAAGGTCTGAAGGACCAAAGACCAACTCCAAAGGTTGAGAATCATAGAATGTCCTAGAAAAAACCAGATATCTTCTGGTCCAAGCCTTCCTTTTAGAGATGAGAAAATTGAAGCCAGAGAGAATAGAGTCCATCCGGATTCAGTCCTGGCCCCTTTTCCCCTTTCTGAGCACTCACTCCTGAACGTGCTGACTCTATTTCTGTAGCCTGGACCACCCTTTGAGCTCCAGACCTGGTACTATGGGTTGAATGCTTGTGTCCCCACAAAATCCATATGTTGAAACCTAATCCTCCGTAGAGTAGTATTAAGAGATGATCAGGAGATGATTCAGCCACAAGGGCAGAGCCCTCATGAGTGGAATTAGTGCCCTTATAAAAGAGGCCTGTGGAAGCTCGTTTGCCCCCTCCACCATGTGAGGACACAGCAAGAAGCCACCGAACCAGGAAGTGGGCCCCCACCAGACACTAGATCTGCCCATGCCTTGATCTTGGGCTTCCCAGCCTTTTTAATTACGATAACTTATAATAAGTTAAATTACAATAAATTATAATAAATTTTCTGGTCTTTATAAGCCACCCAATCTATGGTAACTTGTTTTAGCAGCCAGAATGGACTAAGACACTTGGTGTCCACCTTCTACCTGACAAGCCCTCTTGGTTGTCTCATTAGCATCTCAAACTTGGCCAGAACCAAACTCTTCATTCTAAAGCCTATTCCTGCTCCCAGTTTATCTCCTTTTAGCAAATGGCACTACATATTCCCAGTAGCTCAAACCAGCTTCACTGTCACAGCTCCTGCTGGGAAGCCAGAGGGGTAGTGGGTGTCCACAGAAGTGAACAGAGTTGGGGATAGGAAACTCCCCTCTAGATCCAGGAAGCCCATTCCTTGGCCTCTAGGCTGAATGGCTGGAGGCCCCTGCTCAGAAACACTTGGGCTTCTAAATGATTAGAAATTGCACAGCTGTGAAATGTTTGGGAAAATATTATGTCCCCCTCTTGGAGATGACCAGTGTACATTTCCAAGCAAGGAAACTGTATTGCCGTCAATCAGTAAAGAAAGAAAGGTCTAAAGGTTCCCAAGTTCTTCACATTCCAGAAGGACATCCTTTTTGGAGCAGTGATTTTCACACTATGGCTAAGACCTACTGGTGAGCACATCTAAATCAATGTTGTGGGTCATGTCCAGCATTTTAAAAACTGGACAGAATAGAATAAAAAAGAAAATATCAGTATACTTTGCATGTAGTAGTATAATTATCAATTTGTGATACTTCCACTTTGGTTGTATGTTTACATATATACTGGGGTATAAGCATATATAACATCAAATATATTAGTATGGTTCATGGTCAAAGAAGTTTGAAGAACATTTTGCTAAAGGAAAAAAAATCCTCATTTTTTAATTGGAACTGGACCTGGCAAAGGGCTTAGCACCAGGCACCAGGACACTGCAGCCTCTCCCCTCAAGTCTCTCCCAGTTGCCCAGTCTGGGGGTTCAACCTGCTGGCCCAGCCCCTCAAGTGCTTCCAGACAGCCATGTCTTTGTCACTCTTTCAAGGGCTGACACTCATACCTAGAGACCAACACCTAGGCCTTCTTGGTCAACAGGACAACGTGGACCACTGACCTGCCGTGGGGGTAGTGTGTCACCAATGGGAACAGGAATGAACTGGTGGGTAGTAGAGGTGAAGTGCACATACTTCTGCTCCGGCTTCACTGTCACACCTATGAAATTTAGCTGGAAATAAAAGTTCCCCAGGAGGAACTGACACAGCCAGCGGAGATTTGGACCCCAGCTCCCCAGGAGAACACAGCTCCCTGCTCCTGTCCAGCCAGCCCCGTCCTCCAGCCTGAAACCAGGGCAGGGCCAGGGTTCTGGGGCCTCACCAGGATCTCCCGGCCATGGGACACCTTGAAGAGCACTGGGAGGTGATCAGTACCGATGAACAGGTGGCTAGAAAGAAAAGTCTGGGAGTGAGTTCTGGAGCCCTGGTACAAGAAAGAGAGCAAATGGACATGACATTTCTGTGGCTTTGAGCTGGCCAGCCCCTGGGAGCAACTCGCCCTTGAGTTGGGATGGGGCAAGAAGGAAACTAGACCTCCCCTGCAGGTGAGAAGGTGGTCCTCCCAGGGAATGGCCATTTGGGGTGCCCTGGAGTCACACAATGAAAGGCCAGGGGTAGGGGTCTCTATGACTGGAAGTGCAAGGGACTTGGGAGGTGGGGAACACCTGTATTTTAACTCCACCATCTGCTCCTGCCCGGGACTCAGGCTCCCAGCCTTGGGGCTGATGGAGAAGATGCAATTGTCCTGCACGCGCATCTGGTGGAGCTCAGTGGAATTCAACTCTGCTTGCTCTGCCCAGAGCTCCATGTCAATCCGCTGGTCACTTGGAAAGAGGAAGGCCCTGGGAGACGGATGCAAAGCCATACAAAGAACTGGTCAGGCAGAACAGAGAGGCAGGGGCTCTGAGACCCCGACGGGCAGGTGGAGGCTTCTTCCATGACTCCCACACTTCATGCTCCATTTGGCAAACTGTCCCATGTGTGTCTGAGCAAATGTGGCTGTTGTGGATTCTCATTTAATAATGGCCCCAAAACCCAGGAACAGACACAGGGCCATGGCAACTCAAGAAGTGAAGAGTGGGGCTCCCACTGTGGGTGCCAGGAGTCAAGGTGTTGCTTGAATATGGGGGCCACTTTGAGCTGGCCATGAACCCTTCTGTGACAAAGCTCTTGGGAAAGGGCCATTTGGGACACCTAGGAAGGCTGGCACCACCAACTAGCAGGCCCAGGGAGTGGGGTGTCCAGGTCAACTTGGGCACAGGGTGGAGAACAGATGCCCCAGCAGGGCTGGCACTCTTGAAACAGAAGCAAGTCTGTGCACAGAGTTAATGTCCCTGACATGCCTAGGACTGCAGTAAAGTAGATAATGCACCTTAAGTAGCTGACAAAACTAGTGACAAAGGGGTCCTGAGGTCACAATCTGAAAGGAGAACCCATTTCACTCTCGGAGATGGTACAGAACTGGTTCCAGCTACAAACCGGGTGGAGGATACGACAGGGAGCATCCAGAAAACGAAAAGAAAGTGCACAACACACACCTGAGAGAAAGTGCGCAATGCACACCTGAGAGAAAGCACACAACGCACACCTGAGAGGAAGCGCAACACACACCTGAGCGGAAGCGTGCAACGCACACCTGAGAGGAAGCGCGCAATGCACCCCTGAGGAGAATGTGCACACACACACCTGAGGAGAATGTGCGCAACACACACCTGAGAGGAAGCGCGCAATACACACCTGAGAGAAAGTATGCAACACACATCTGAAGAGAATGCGTGCAACACACACCTGAGAGAAAGCATGCAACACACACCTGAGGAGAATGCACACAACACACACCTGAGAGAGCACGCCACACACACTTGAGGAGAATGCACGCAACACACACCTAGGAGGATGTGCACAACACACGCCTGAGGAGAATGTGCAAAACACACGCCTGAGGAGAATGCATGCAACACACACCTGAGAGGAAGTGCGCAACACATACCTGAGAGGAAGCGCGCAACACACACCTGAGGAGAATGCACGCAACACACACCTGAGGAGAATGCGCGCAACACACACCTGAGGAGAATGCACGCAACACACACCTGAGGAGAATGTGTGCAACACACACCTGAGGAGAATGCGTGCAATATACACCTGAGAGAAAGCACACAACACACACCTGAGAGGAAATGCGCAACACACACCTGAGGAGAATGCGTGCAACACACACCTGAGAGCACGCAGCACATATCTGAGAGAAAGCACGCAACACACACCTGAGAGAGAGTGCACAGCACACAAGTGACAAGAATGCGCACAACACACACCTGAGAGGAAGCGTGCAATGCACACCTGGGAGGAAGCGCGCAACACACACCTGAGAGAAAGTACGCAACACACATCTGAGAGAAAGCACGCAACACACATCTGAGCAGAAGTGCACACCGCACACCTGAGAGGACGTGCGCAACACACACCTGAGGAGAATGTGCACAACACACACCTGAGAGAAAGCGCACAACACACACCTGAGGAGAATGCGCACAACACACCTGAGAGAAAGCGCATAACACACACTTGAGGAGAATGAGCACAACACACACCCGAGGAGAATGCGCGCAACACACACCTGAGAGGAAGTGCGCAACACACACCTGAGGAGAACGCACGCAACACACACCTGAGAGGAAGCGCGCAACACACACCTGAAAGAAGGCATGCAACACACACCTGAGAGAAAGCACACAACGCACACCTGAGAGAAAAAGCTCACAACATACACCTGAGAGAAAAAGCTCACAACATACACCTGAGAGAAAACACGCAACACGCACCTGAAACAAAGCATGTAATGCACACCTGAGAGAAAGCGTGCAACATGCACCTGGAAGCCTCAGTAAGAGTCAGGGAGGCCTAAGTGCAAACCCTCAGAAGGAACCAGTCTTAAATTTTTTCACCTCTGAAGCATGAAGAATAGTAACACTCAACACTGGTAAGTTTAGAAAGAACAGACTCAAACACAGGTGGATGGAGAGGGAACTGCTCAGCCTCTTGGATGGAATTTTGGCAGCATATGCCCTTTGACCCGGAAGTCTTTGTTTGGGAAACCAATTCGTAGGAACAAAAGCACATATGTGTGCATGCACATATATACACGGATGCCTATCACCACTTTCTTTGTAGTGGTCGTGAAAAAAAAGCAGCTGGGAACAATTAGAGTTTCCAATAAAGGAGTGATTTAACGATTTAAAGTCCACCCATATTATGGCATATTATACAGCTATTTAAAAGAATGCGTTAGATATATGTATTGATCTAAAGGAGATGTTACTGATATAATGCTGAATGAAAGCATCACTATTCCTGAAAGTAACAGGTATAGTATTGGGCTATGACTGTAAAAATAAGAAAGAGAACCACTCTGTAAATGTGTGCATGTCTGTGTGTTGTGCAAATGCTGAGTGTGAAAGGCACATTCCGAATCCGCATCACCCTAGCAGCTGGTCTTGGAGAGGGGACTGCGGAGCTTCTTACTTTTTTCCCATAGCTCCTATGTTGTCTGACTTGTTACAAGTGAGTAAACCACTGTTGTCATTTTACTGGGGATATTGAGCAGTGGTAAAATTGGAAACCTTGCTAGTTTGCAGTCCTTTAATATTTCAGCCTCTCCTTTGTCCTCACTGCCTTCTGCCCTGGTCCATTCTTTTTTTTTTTTTTTTTTTTTTGAGACAGTCTCACTCTGTCACCCAGGTTAGAGTGCAGTGGTGTGATCTCGGCTCACTGCAAACTCCACCTCTCAGGTTTCAGCAGTTCTCCTGCCTCAGCCTCCTGAGTAGCTGGGATTACAGGTGTGCACCAGCACATCTGGCTAATTTTTGTATTTTTAGTAGAAACAGAGTTTCACCATGTTGGCCAGGCTGGTCTCAAACTCCCGACCTCAAGTGATCTTCCCACCTTGGCCACCCAAAGTGCTGGGATTACAGGCATGAGCCACCGTGCCTGGCCCAGCCTCCCTCCTAAATAATTCCAACCCCTTTCCCTTCCAGCCCTCTAGTGTGGGCTTCTACGCCATCTTGCATCCTTCTATCTGGAGGACCACAACAGCCTCCCAACCTGTCCCCTTGCCTCAAGCTGCTAATCCATTCTCCTCCAGTGTGACAGGTCTTGAAAGCTGATCCTGTCTTTGCTCCTAACTTCCCGATGCCCATCCCACGATGTCCTCAGGAAGAAGTCCAAACTCTCTGAAGGAGGATTCCAAGGCCCTGCACGTCCTGGCCCCTGCCTGCCTCCCCAGTCTCATTTGAGACTCTCCACTCTCTCCCACTCGCTGCTCCAGCCACGCATTGTACACACCAGGCCCTCTGTCTGGAAGGCGCTTCACAGCCTTTCTGCCTTTTGCGCCAGGCTGTAGGTCTAGCTTAGTTGTAGCTTTCTGTAGGAAACCCTTCTGAAATGCTGCACACACCTCCTTCACAGCACATATGACCCTGCAACAGGAGGCTAGTCTGCCGCACCTGGAAGGAAGGGACTAGGCCCATCCCCATTTCTATCCTGAAGACCAGCCCAGAGCCTGCATCTAGGAAGCTCGCAGTAAAGGTGTGGCCAATGAATTAAAGACTGCATGAGTGAACAAATGCCGTTAACCAGCATATTTGACATCTGAAAAGAATCTCCCCTTAAATGCAAGACCCTACAAAGGCCAGGGCCAGATAAAGCAGAGGCGCGAAGGGGAGAAGGTGTGGAGGGAGTGGGGCGGCTGCATGGTTCCCTGCTTCCCCTGGAGCTCCCCCTCCCACGTGGGGTTCCTGCCTGCTGCTGCCTCCTGGCCCTCTCTGACAGGCCTTGGCAGGAATAAAACTCTCCATCTGTTCTTTATGAGCTCAGAAGAGACGGACTAGAATTTTCAAAAATAGCCTTCTAAGAAATTGAAAGGAAATACAACAACACAAAAAGCATAGGAGAGTCAATCTACTTAGAATCCTGGAAGAGGCACGGACTGCCTTCCTGCACCTCAGATGATCTCCTGATGGATGGGCCCCGCTGGCTGGGCATGCTGCCTGGGTTTCCCCCGCCTCTGTTTCCAGCAGCCTGGACCCTCTCCACAGAGAGCGTGAGTTGGTTGCTCCTACACAAACACCGGCGCGCGGTCCCCTCCAGGAAACAGGCCAACACTGCTTTTTCTGCCCCCACCCCTCTCCCTGGAGCCCTGTAGGGCCTGGCTCCGGGCCCATTCAAAGAGCCCAGTGAATGGCAAGTCTGGAGCTCAAGGCAGTCCCTGGCCTTCCCCACCAGGCTGGCAGCTGTGCCAAGCTTCCCAGTCATTCAGGGCTGGGAGCCCTCAGTTACTCACAGTTCTGGCCCTTCTCAGACAGGAGCCCCCTAAAGAGCCAGTTTCCCCATCTTCCTCCACCATGGAGGAGAAAGGGGACAGTCAGAGAGTGAGGGGCCGCTAGTGCCCCCCCGATGATGCAGACCCCATCCCTTTCACCCCACATTCCCCAAGGCTCTCTCTGCTCAGGCCAGCGAGTTCCTGATCACAGAAGCCCCATCTGCATATTTTCATTCTCCCCCACTCACTGCCACGCCCTGGCCAGACCCCTGGATCTGTCTCCCAAATCTGACCCAGATGGAGACACTTTTTTTTTCACCTCTCTTTAGCCAAGCAAAGTTGGAAGTCATCAAAAGGGAGTTTACTAGGAAACCAAGGCACATGGTGGAGGGAGGAAAAGTCCAGGCACGGAAGCAGGATGTTTGCTGGGCACAAGTTCTGAGCCCCTGGGGGAGAAAAGCCCCTCAGACAGGACCCTCAGGGGCAGCTTTGTCCCCGGCAGCAGATCTCTGTCCTTCCCCACCAGAGACCCTCAACTTGCTCCCATTCAGGCCCAGCCTCCATGAAGCTGGGGCTGTGTCAGGTGGGCCCCAGCACCGAGCCAGTGCATACTATGTAGAAGCAACACAGCCTTCTTGCTGACTAACTGGGGTAGGCAAGGGCTCTGGACCGGACAAATCCAGCTTTGAACCTGGCTCTGTCCATTCACGGCTGAATGGTCTTTGCTGAGTCCTTAACCTTGCTGACCCTCAGCCTCCCTGTCTATGAAAGAGTCTAGAGAAGAGGAGTTTCCCACAGGACTGGAGGAGAAAAGGCTTGTAAAGCGCAGGTCCTGGTGTGCAGCAGATACCCAGCAAATGCGTCTCATTTGTTACGCTATTAAGGCCACTATGCCCAGGCTCCATCAGGGCAGTCCCACCACTTCTGAGCCTATCACCATGTCTCAGCTGGTGACAGGTCCCAGGTCCTGCTGGCAACCCCAGTCACACCCTGGCCTCCACAGCCGTCAGTGAGGGACCCACTCTTCACTGACAGCAAGCAGCCAGGCCACCACTGGCAAGAGAGTGCAGCTCTTGTTCTCCTTCAGCCTCTAGGCACTTGTCTCCCAGGCCCCCCAGTGGCCCCCTTCAAACCATACCAGTCCAGGGGCACCACTCCGTTGTTCTTCAGGGCCAGGAATACCACAGAAGGTGGGGCCTTGAATGGTGCGGCCCCGAAATTGAAGTCAAGCCTTAAAGGGGTGAGGATGCGGGGGATCTGGCTCATGCTGTGTGGAACAGAGAAAGGAGCTCAGAGATGGGGATGGGGCCAGGGCAGGGCCCTCCCAGGGATGGCTGGCTTGGGCTCTCCCCTCCCTCCAGCTGGGAACTGGAGAATCTGGGACTCAGGGACAAGGATGGGCTGGCTCTTCAGACCTCAAGCCAATTCCTCCCTTCCCTGGGCCCCTCCAGGGATGGGCAAGAACTGGAGAGCTCTTCCCTCAAAGAGATGGGAAACAGCTTCCTTGTTCTGGGGGTCTGGGCAGAAAGTTCCATGAACATCCCTAGATAGGCCCTGCCCCCAGCCCCCACCCGCACCCCAGGCTCAGCTCACCTGTGCCGGGTGGGCACCTTGTAGGTGAGCTCACAGGGGGTGGGGTCACGCTCCAAGTAACTGTTAAGTAGGTCCAGAGAGAAGAGGCGCCACAGGTGCTTCCGGGTGATACCCTCGGCACTGCCCATGGAGCTGACATCCAGGATGGAAAGCAAGGGGTACACGGCCACCAGGGAGACACAACACAGCTCCTGCTTCTCCCCAGCCTTGTTATCTGGGGAGAGGGGTGAGGAAGAGAGAAGTGGGCTTGCCTCCCACCCTCCCTGGAGGGGGCATGCAGGCCAAAGGGGCAGGAGTCCTGGGCAGTTGGCAGGACCCTCATCAGGAGCAGTGGACCCCTCTTGGGCTCTAGGGCATTTCCAACAACAGCCAGCCCTTGTCTGACACTTTCCGTGTACTGGGCATTGTCCTCGGTGCCTTATACACATGCCGGCACTTAATGTGCGCTGTGATTTGTTTCCAAACTATTTTGTTTAATAACAGCTTTATTGAGACACCATTATATACTGGGTAACTTACCCTTTTAACACATATGATTCAGTGTTTTTGTTTGTTTGTTTGTTTTGTATATTCACAGAGTTGTGCAACCATCACCGCTATCTAATGTTAGAAAATTTTTGTCATCCCAAAAAGAAGCCTAGTACCAATTAGCCATCCCTCCCCATTCACCCTCCCCAGGCAACTGCTAATCAACTTTCTGTCTCCCTCTATCTATTCTGGACATTTCATATAAATGAAATTATTCAATATGTGGCTTTTTGTGACTGGCTTCTTTCACTTAGCTTAATGTTTTCAAAGTTCATGCAAGTGGTGGCAGGTATTGTGACTTCGCTTCCCTTTTCTGGCCTGTGTGACATTATTATCCCCATTTTTATTTATTTATTTCATTTCATTTCATTTTTGAGATAGGGTCTCACTGTGTTGCCAGGCTGGAGAGCAGTGGCACAATCACAGCTTACTCACTGCAACCTTTACCTCCTGGGCTCAAGCAATCCTCCTGCCTCAGCCTCCCAAGTAGCTAGGACTACAGGTGCATGCTACCACACCCAGCTAATACTTTTATTTTTGTAGAGATGGGGTCTTGCTATGTTGCCCAGGCTGGTCTCGAACTCCTGGCCTCAACCAATCCTCCCACCTGGGCTTCCCAAAGTGCTGGGATTACAGGTATGAGCCACCATGCCCAGCTTATTATCCCCATTTGAGACATTGAAACTGAGCACAGGGAGGTGAAGCAACTTGTTAAGGTTACAAGTGCTGGAGCCAGGATCCAGGTCCAGAGCCTCTGGCCCCAGTCCACACTCTTAATTTCCTTTCTATGCTGCCCTAGACTCCTTCCAGCCTGCCTAGGGCAGGCTAGTAAGAACTCCATTTTACAGAGAAGGAAGATGACGTCCAGGGAGGCTTGGGAGCTAAGATTCCACAGTAAGTCAGCACAGCTCCTAACTGCATTGGGCATACGCACATATGGACACTCATCTGGACAGACACATCTGGTGTGTGGCATTTATGCCAGACACCAAAGGCACACTCCAGCACACCCCACTCACCCTGCCAGCTCTGCCTGACGCTTGGTATCCACTGCCTCACACAGCCCTCCCCCTTCATCCTGCACTTCCCTGGCCCTGACTCTCTATGCTAGGCGGTCTAGGTACCTCTGTGGGAAAGGAGAGAGTAGCTGATGGTCCAGGAGTACTGGGACTGGTGCTTGGGACAGGCAGTCAGGCAGATGGTGTCCTGGGACCGGGGTGGCATGCTCCCCTCTGTTCGGTCCAGCTGCAGAGCTGCTCAGGGGTGATGCCGGTGGGTCAGTGGGTAGAGGAGGCCCAGCCTCTCCTCCTGCTCGTTTGCAGATACCCTCCCCTGGGCACCAGGGGAGGACAGCAGGCCCTGAGGCTGGAAACAGGGACTGGAGCCCCTCCTCCCAGCCTGGGTCAGAGGGACCACACCCAACTTTGTGTCACTGGCACCTGCTAAGCACTTTTCCCCACCTAGCAGCCCTGTGAGGTAGGCGCCTCCTGTGGCCCCTTTTAACCGATGAGGAAGCTGAGGCTCAGAGGTGGGGTCTCGCTATGTTGCCCAGGCTAGAGGGCAGTGGCTCTTCACAGTTGTGATCATAGTGCACTGTAGCATGGAACTCCTGGGCTCAAGCAATACTCCCACCTCAGCTTCTTGAACAGCTGGGACTACAGTCACATGCCAATGTGCCCAGCAGGTTAACTGATCTTAACCTCAGTTAAGTACCTCCTCTCACCTCCCCTGGCCCCAGTCCCAGCTCAGGCCCAAGTACCGAGTGGGTGGTTGTCAACGGCCTCAGGGCTGCCCTGCTCCAGGTAGAGGCGGTAATAGAGGGTGCAGTTGCCATCATTCAGGAGGACAAGGAACCTGGACTGCTTGCTGTTCACCAGCACATTCCCAAAGGCCAGCTGCTTTTCCTTTGCCTGGAGGCCACAGTCAGCCAGCCACGAGTGGGGGCTCCTCTAGACCCACAGCCCCACTCTCCCAGCCCCATTTTCAGAGCATCCCCCAACGAAGAGCAAGTTTGGGGTGTCCAGGGCAGAGGGCTCCTATCCCCTGCCCTCTTGAGGTGAGGTTCCCTGGGGCCTTCCCTCCCACATGTCCGGGCCCCTCCCCCAGCCCCCTCCTGCCAGAGCCCTCCCACTCACTGAGAGGCTGCTGGTGAGCCCCACGCCCACCAGCCGGAGCATGTAGTGGGTGGTGGCAGCGGGGTTGGCATTTGGCGACAGGCCAGCTTCCCAGACCCACATCCCCACTTGGAACAGGTACTTGGTCTCCTCCAAAGGGCTGAAGGTCCACGTCAGCGTCTGGGGTCACAGAAATGATCCCTGCAGTGGCCTGCGGAAGCCTCTCCACGGGTACCCGGCCATCCAAGGCCCCACTGCAGGGCATCATGCTATTGGCAGCCCTTTCTCAGAATCTACCGTGTGCCAGGCATTGTACACGGCACATGCATGGAGTCTCCCCAAGCCCCTCGATCCTGTATCCCCACGGGGTCAGTAGCATTATTTCCATGCCTCATTTTCTGATGAGAAACTGGAGGTTCAGCGAAGTGGGGTCCCTTGCCCAGGGTCAGACAGTAGGGAGGGTGGGAGCAGGATGTCAACACTCCAGGCCAACTCCACAGGCTATGAGGCCTCTTGTACCCCCAAGGGACTGTCCCCCGGGCTCTTACAGATGCCTCTGCTGGTGCTTCTTGTCCCAAGTTTGGCCTCCCCAGCCCATCTGTAAGGCTCTAGACTAGGGACAGGAATCTGCTATTTTGAATCCCAGCCAGCACCCCCGCTATGACTACAGTCCCCTTCCTCACCCTCACTGGTGGCTGGCCATTTGGGCCCAAATCCAGCTGCTGCAACCCATCCTCCCAGTAACCTCCCAGCTTTGGGGACCATGGATGGGGAGGTGACATGCCCCTCGGCCCTGGCATCAGAAACACTGGTTCTAGTCCCAGCCCTGCACGGCCTAACTTATGCTCTTAGTAAATGGCTGCCCCACCAAGCCTCAATTATTTGTAAAATGGTAGGGGGATGGTGAGAGTAATATTAACACCTCATCACCAGGTGGGGGAGGTTACTGTGGATGGAATAGGGGGTGCACTTGGCAAGTCTGGGCTATGATAGGCACAAGTAAGAGATGACAGAGGTGAAGGCTGCCGTCACTTGGCAGGAGGGGAGTCACTCACAAGTCTCTCGTTGGGCTGGATTAGCCCCCTGGAGGGCTGGACAGCCAGCAGCTTTCGGTGCTGCTCAGAGACCTTCCACTCGAACTGCAGGGGCAGACGCGAGGGGTTGCGGAAGGTGAAGGGGCTGGTGGAGGAGCAGCCCACCCAGGTGGGCTTGAAGTAGAGGCTTTTGTGGGTGTCCAGCTTCAGCTGCAGCGGCTCCTCCCGGCTGTACATGCTCACCTCCTAGAGCCAGAGGAAGGAGGACAGTGCCCTGACCTCACTCTGCAGTCCCAGCTCCACCCACATGTCCAGGAAGCCATGGCTAGGCAACTTTCCCCCCTTGAAGCAGGCAGTGAAAGGCCCTCTGCCAGCCTGTATACTGGCAGTTTCTGTCAAAAGCAGAGTCAGTGGTGACTGGCCCAGGAGATAATTCTTGAAAAGAACTCAGGGACTGAGAGAGGATCTATAGACCATTTCATGGGGCCAGCCATGGACCCACTACCCCAGAACCTTTTGCTGGCTTGGCCCCTCTACCACCTGCAGGTGTCTTGCCTCCCCCAGATCCTTCCTCTGGGTTCTCTGCACCCTCTTTCTTGGCCTCAAACCCCATGGGGTGGACAGGCAAGGTCCTGAGGGGTGAGAAAGTTGTTCACAGTGTGGTCAAGGGGGTTCCTTCCCTACTATGCTACTTCCTGGAGGGGAAGTGGCTCCCTGGAAATCTTAGGGGCCAACCCCAGAATGTGGCCTTGAAAAGGGTGGTTCAAGATTATGGCCCATTCCCAAGGACCCAGGTCCCCTACCTCTGCCTCCTACCTTGAGATACTGGGGGGAAGCATTGCACTGCAGGTAGAAAGTGTGCTGCTTCCAGGAGCTGCCCTTGGGGTAGGTGCAGATGAGGAAGATCTGGTGGGCCCCGGGTGCCACAAGGCCCGAGGTGGGCCGAAGGATGACGTCTGAACCTCTCTGGGGGGCCAGGCTGAAGGTCAGCAGCATGCAGTCTTTGTTGACCAGGAGCAGGCTGCGGTAGGTGGGCTCACCGGAGGACACTGCTGGAAACAGCTGGGGGTGGGAGAGAAGGAAAGCGGCCCCTGCTCAGAGTTCCACCCTGGGACACAGGGCCGAATGGGGGCTTGGGAGGAGTTGTCTCCAAGGAAATCCGAGGTGCTGCCCTGCAGCCCAGTCAACACCCTGGGAACAGGGAATTGAAGGAGGCCATGAGCTGACACCAAAGAATGCTTTTGTTCTCCAGAGACCTCCAGACAGGGAGACAGGGGGCCACAGGCCCCTGGGAAACTCAGGCCTCCAAGGCCGCTCCTCAAGGATAAAGTGGAAATTGTTTCATTTTAGGGTGTCTTTGCATCACCCTTTGGATAACTCATTTTCAGAGAGCCTGGTCCAGAAGCTCTTGGGCTGCAGTAACTAACCCCTTCAGGCCAGGTGCGGTGGCTCATGCCTGTAATCCCTGCACTTTAGGAGGCTGAGGCGGGTGGATCACTTGAAGCAGGAGTTCAAGACCAGCCTGGTCAATATGGTGAGCCCCATCTCTACTAAAATTACAAAAATTAGCCAGTTGTAGTAGCATGCATCTGTAATCTCAGCTACATGGGAAGCTGAGGCTACAGAATCGCTCAAACCCAGGAGGCAGAGGTTGCAGTGAGCCAAGATCGAACCACTGCACTCCAGCCTGGGTGACAGAGCAAAATTCTATATCAGCAAATACAAAATAAAAAAGCAAGTAACCCCTTCTAGATGATTCTCACACAGGTAACTGATGGAAACCAGCCCGGACAATCTCAGCTCCCAACACTCTTCAGGCATCCAGGGTGTGGCCAGCACCAGCTGAGAGCTGAGCAGGCTGCAAAACACAAAACCTGCAATCCCTGACCAGAGGTCCCCATCCAGCTGGGGTGACAGTGCCTGTGTGTGAGCCAGTGAGGGAGTGACACCAGATCTGCTGGGCTGCATAAAGTCCACAACCCACCAGGAGGAACTGCCAAGGGAAGGGGGCTGAGGGAGGTATTGAGGGGGACTCTGTGAGGCAGGAAGGCCTTTGGGAAGCAGCGGCCTCCAAGCTGAATCCTGGGGTGGCATAGGTTCGGGATAGGAGGGCAGAAGTGTAGGTGGTGAGGGGAGCAGAATCAACCCAAAGCACATTGTCCCAAAGTGGTGCTTTTCCAGCAACCAGAAGTCTAACGCAAAACCTCCAGGCGATGGAGACTGGAGGAGACATCGAAGGCGAAACTGGATTGGAAGCCGGAGGTCTGGCCCCAGGCCCTATGCTTTTCAGCCCTATGTCCTCTTGCTTGTCAGGTCAGGGCTTCTAAGGGCCTTGGGGTGGCCTGGGAATTATGATCTCCTGAGGATGGGGCTGGCTGTCGCTCTCATAGGGCAGGGTGCTTCCCAAAGGCAGGGGCTGCTGGTGTGGCTGTCACATCCCTGGGCCCGCACCCAGGACTTGGGGCACCCAGGCATTCAGTAAACAGGACACAAACATGCAGGAGCTGGAGGGTTTTGAACCTGAGAGTCACAGGAGCCAGTGAGTATTTCCAATGGAGCAGCAAGGGGCCAGCTGTCCAGGCCCCAGACTCCCCCCAGTCCCAGTGTCAGGGCCCAGGAGCAAGTCCTCAACTGGCCCAGATCCCCAGAATTGGCACGGCGGAGGTGGGAACAGCCAGGGAGGGTGCAAAGATGTGTTTCTGAGGCCATCAGAGAAGGGGAGAGGGATCTGCAGGCCAAGGCAGAATCTAGGGCTCTTCTGTCTCCCTCCCACTGTTGCTGGGACCACACTCACCTTGGGGACATCTAGGGAATACTGGGGGATGTGGTGCTCAAAGCCAGAGAAATAGCTGTGGCCTTGCGCCCGCACCGTCAGGCACCAGGATGGGCACATGGTACAGTCCTCCTCAATATTACTGTAGTTCTGCAGGACCTGCAGGGGGGCCAGACCCACGGAAAAGCTCAGAGTCCTGTGTCTGCCCTGTGGGGTGCCCCACCTTGCCCCTCCCTACCCTTGTGCTGCAGGAGTCCTACACTGGACACAGACAGGAGGGCCTCCCTGGGAAGACAGTGCAGAGAACAAGCATCCCAACCAAGTCCCTCCCGCGGGGAGCTAGGCCCTGCGTCCATACAGCAACGCTCTCTTTAGTCCTCACAACCCAGGAGGAGGGTGGGGCTGGGATGTGAAAGCACCATTCATTCTGTAGGAATGAGCCTAGAGAAGCGCTGGCCAATAGAAATATCATGTGAGCCACAAATGCCAGCCGCAAATGTCATTTTAAATGTTCCAGTAGCCACATTAAAAAAGTAAAACACGTGAAGTTAATGTTAATAGTATATTTTATTTAACCCAATAGATCTAAAATCTTATCACTTTAACATATAACCAATATAAAATTAGTAATGAGATATTTTACATTCTTTTCATATTAAGTCTTTGAAATCCAGTGTGCATTTTACACTCACAGCACTTCTCAATTGGGACCAGCCACATATTAAGAGCTCAGTAGCTACGTGTGGCTGACAGTGGCTGTACTGGACTGTGCAGGTCTACAGCCTGTAACCTAAATATCTGACAGGCTCAGCCTCAGCAGAGCCAGGCATCTACAACCTTGTTCCTACAAACCTCCACGTCACCCCACTGCCAAGGCATTAGGATGGAGGCAACTAAAGCCTCCACTTTGGAAAGCCTCCTCAAAAAATCGGATGTGGTCTTAAGTTTAGAGATGACAAGATCAGGACTCAGAGACATTAAGGAACTTGCCCAAGGTCACACAGCTGGTAAGTAACCCTGATCTTGACTGCACAGCCCTACTCTTCTCTGGGCCCCAACACATTGGCCACTGGGCAAGGGCAGTGGGGTGGCCAGAGCCAATAAGAAAGGGACAGGCAGGACTAACGGATGAGGAGAGAGCACCATGCATCTGGGGCCAGAACAGCAGGGCTGGGGACAGCCAGCACTCAGAGTTCCCTGACCCAGGGAAGCTGAGCTAGAAGCCCCTCCCATCACAATCACCTGGTGCTGCTGACTTTGTCTCCAGGCCCAGGTTCCTGCCCACTCGAAGCTCCTTTAGAGGGACCACTTCTTAATTCAAGTACTAGTAGAGAAGCCAGGAGGCCTCCTAGCCAGGAACCCCAGGGAGTGTCCCCCTGTGCACCCAGTTTCCCCAAACAGCTCGATCTCAGCTGAATCCTCCCTTGGAGGGGAGGGGAGACTTACATAAGAATGAGAAAATCAGATGGACCTAGCTGGGCCAGGAGCTTTGGAGGAGACAAACCCATAGGGGCTGCTGTCCAGCCAACAGAAAGCCTGGCACGCAGAGGATGGAGCCCGAAGCCGCCCTCGGTCACCCCCTGCTACCCCACCCAGCCGTTCAGGCTCCCAGCAGAGACCCCGCATTCCTCCCTGTCATTGTGTGCACACACCTTATAGATGGCAAAGGCTTCGAGCTCCACCGTGTAAAGGCAGTTGGGGTGAGGCGGCTGGAAGTGCAGGCGCATGGCCATGGACTTGAGAGGGGGCACGTCACAGGTCTCTGGGGTCACCCAGAAGGGGCAGTCAGACCTCCGTGTCCAGACCACCATGATCTTGCCCTTGGTGTGGTTCATCAGGCACAGGGGTATAGGGTTGGGGGCCTCAGGCCCTGGGCAGGCACCAAAGTCTACCTCGACAGGCTCTATACTGACGGGTGGGGGGAAGATGGTCATGTCGCTGGTGCCATCGAAGAAGAACTCGGTCATGGGGGGGATATAAGGGTACTGCAGGGCCGGCATGTCCTCCAGATCCTGCATGGGGAAAGAGATGGACAGGGCCCAACTGCCATTCCTCTTGCTGTGGCCCCTCCTGGACACACTCCTGTCTAGGAAAGGCTGCACCAGTCACCCCAACTACTAATGGTGCCCATGGGACCCTGGGGGCACAGGATTGCCCAAGAATGACTAGGGAAGGGATATGCAGCTGGGGAGGGCATGTACCTGGATGGGAATCATGAGGGCCCCGTTCTGGTCCTGCACTAGCTTCTTCTCCTTCAGCATGGCATCCAGGATGTCAGGGGGGTAGAGCGTCAGGCCCCGGGCCAGGTGTATACGGTACCAGGTGAGGTGCTGAGGCTTCAGGATGGCTGGCTTGGTGCTGTCCGAGTGGCAGGTCCCCATCAGGTCCAGGAACAGTGGGTCCTGTGACATTTGTCTGTGTGTGATGGGGCATGGGAGGGGTGGTGGGGCAAGGGGGTTGCTGGGGGGTTGAACTGAGGACAGAAGCTGGGCAGACAGGGTAACAGGCAGTGGGGCAGAAGCTCCAGGTGGCCAGTGAGCGAGCACTCAGCAGTGGTCTGGCTCAGCCAGGGCACAGCAGGAGTCCAGGGAAGGTCAGGAGAGAGCACCCCTGTCCTTAGGACACTCAGCCATTGCCCACCCTCCCCCTCTGCCATGGCCCCTGGGCATTCTCCCACCCACCCTACTGCCAGCCCAGAGGCCTGCCAAACTAGAATTCCGGCCCTCCCAAGGGAGGAGAATATGCGGCCTCATCAGGCTTCCCTCTGGGCTTCTGTTCTTTTCTCCATTCCCAAGGCCTCCCCTAGCCCATACTAAACTGTCACGAGAATTAGAGAAAGGCACCCATTCCTCCAGATACACAGACACAGCCTGAGCCTGGGCACTAGCTCAGGGAGGGATTATGGGTTACATTTCAGCCCTGTTTGCCATCTTGGCCAGGCCCCGCTGGTCAGGGCACAGTGTGTCTGATCATGCCCAGGGGCCTAGGGTTGGGGTCTAACTCGAAAGCTCTCTGCCCTATGCATGCTATGTGGGGTGGCTCCAGGGAAGAATTAGTCTGTGAAGTCATGGAAGGCCAAGAAAAGGCAAAGCCTGCAGGGCTCGGCGGGAGAGTGGGGGACCGCGGGTCCAAACCGCCCTCTCCCAGCCCATGAGCATTGCAGCAGCAAAGCGCCTGGCCTGGTAGCAGGGCAAGACTAGCACAGAGTGATCTCCCCTGTGCCCAGGCCGCACACTGGCTCCAAAAGCTAGGGCTGGGACCCAGGAGTGGGAGACGACCAGGCAGACAGCTCTAGAAGTTCCAGAATACAGGGGAGTGCCCACCAAGCCTTGTCACCATCACTGGGCCCCAGGGGAGCCCCTCCTCCCTCAGCCTTATGCCCTCCCCACGACTCACCTGGTGGTGGATGAGACAGGCCACACGCCGAAAGCAGATGATGGGGTGAGTGGGCTGGAAGGCACAGTGCAGGGTCATGCGGGCCTTGCCCATCAGGGTCCCGAAGGCAGGCCTGATGCTAAAGACACTCTCCAGGCAGTCGATGGCAAACTGGAAGTAGGCCGTGCAGTCCGACTGGTTCTCAATCCACAGGGGCTGCTCAGAGCGCTCCCCAAGGTTGACCCAGCTGAAGTTGACAGAGTAGTGCTGCAGGGACACAGCAGGGCCTGGACACAGGAGATGGGGTATCAGCTTCCCCAAGAATGTCTTAGACAAGGTCCCACTGAAGGGAGGTGGTACTCTCAGGGCCAGGCTACAGAGGCCCAGAGCCCTGGCAGCCTGAGCAGAACTCCAGCATCACTGGGTGCCCGTGGGACTGGAATCTCCAGGTAGTCACAAATGATTCCCCATGGGGCCACCAGAGGGCAGCAGACACCCAGGCTGAGGCAAGGTGGCCCTGGCTCTTAGGAGCAGGGAAGGAGCGCTTCAGAATCCTCAGCATGGGCTGCTCCTGTCCCCAGGGGAGACCGCTGGGGTCACAAGTACCTCTACAGAAACCAACGACTTTGAGCAGGGTCTTGGAGGCACAGCCAGAAGGCATGATGGAGAAGTAGTCCACAGTCTTGGTGTCCAGAGTCTTGGGGTGGAAGAACACTGACACGCATTTCTTTTCTCCCGGGAGCACGACGCCACGGGCCATGGGGCATGAGAAGGCCTGGTCTTCGGCCAGTTCTTCTGGGGAAATTTCAATCCTGAAGGGGGCATTTACCTGTAGGGCCAGGTAGAAGGACAAGGGGTCAGGTCGCGGAGTGGAGCACTGTACGATGCGACAGTCTATGCATTGTACTGGCGTGCCCAGCGAAAGGGGTAGGGGCAGCTGGCATCCACCCTGTGCCTCACTAGCCAGACTGCCTCCACATTCTGGAGAGAAGGAGCCGAGTCATGTGCCCCGCGCTGGACCTGCCTTTTAATTCTCCCCAAGGTACTATCACAGCTAACTGTGGTCCTGGGGTCAGGACAGTCTTAGGGCTGCTCGTGGCTCTGGCTGGGGTATACCCCAGCCCAGCCCCCAGCTGAGGAGAAGGACACACCTATTGACAGTTGACATGGGTTATATAAGGCTTGGGGCCAAAGGTGTAGAAAGAAAGGGGGGCATTCAGTAAGGCGGTGATTTTAGGAGACTCCAGTCCTGGAGGCCATGAGTCCTGCTGCCCCTCCCGCCTGGTGCCTACCACCGACGGGTTGTGTAGCCTGATCTGCCTCTCCGAGGTGCAGCCCACAGCAACAGAGCCGAAGTACAACAGCTTCTGGAAGCCCTCGGCATCCTGGTCCTCCAGGCACTTGTGCTTTATGCTCACCAGCAGCTGGGCGCACTTGGCTGGGTCAGAGATGGGGGAGTCTTGGGGGAAACCGCCAGGGCCTCTGTGGCCCCAGCTGAACAGCCCCTTGAAGAAAGCAGATAGCCCCAGGGAACATTTAGTCTGTAGCATCATGGAAGACAAAGGCAAAGCCTTCGGGGCTGGGGGGAGGGCAGGAGGCCGGTGGAGGCCCTGTGGAGGGCAGGCCAGATGGGAGGTGGGGGACACTGAGGCCTGGAGGTCCCAGAAGGTGCAGCAGGGGCCAGTCTGGGGATGGTGGGAGGTCGGGCCTCACCCACAGCCTGCAGCTGGATGCTGCTCCTCTGCCGGCTGCCTGCCCCATACCAGCACGTGGCCTGCACCTCGTGGATGACGGCTGTAAGGGGCTGAAAGGTCACCTTGATCTGAGAGGCCTGGCCTGGCTCCAGGAGCCCCGTGGTTGGCAGCATCTGGAATGGGCTGGAGAACTCCCAGGTGAAGAAGGTGGGCAGGTCCCTGGGGGTGGGGGGCAGGTCAGGGCACTGGGCTTCTGGCCCCTGCTCCTGCAGTAACAAGTCAAGGATGCTGGGCAGACCTCAGACTGCCCTACCCCCACAAGGGAATGCCTGTCTCTCCTGCTTCCAGACACCCTCCTCACAGCTCTTGCTCTCCCCGCCTGCACTTCAGCCTCTTCCTCACCCCACATTATCCAGGCAGAACCAGGCCTCGGTCGTGTCCCCCACAGCACACATGGGCAGTTGCAGGGATGGCGGGCAGATCAGTCTGTGGCAGGGGAGGGTGGCCCGCAGGCACACACAGAACATCCCCTCCGCTTTCTCAAACCACAGCTGGTCCACGTACTCCTTCTGTAGTGTGAGGCGGGGCAGAGGCGGTCACCCATCAGTGGCACTCAGGGACTGCACATCCAGCCCACCCTCAGCCACCCCCAACACAACCACTGAGGGGAGGGCTGGGCCGTGGTCCCCACGTCAGACTCTGAGGGGAGCTGGGCACCTATGTTGTCTTGGTCTCAAAGATTAGAGTCTCTTTTGTAGAAAAAGTATTTTGAGGAAATGTGGGTGGGGGTGGCAGGAAGACGCCAAGGAATGTAGAAGGGGTTTCTTTTTTTTTGAGGGGGGGTCTTGCTCTGTCACCCAGGCTGGAGTGCAATGGTGAGATCTCAGCTCACTGCAACAGCCGCCTCCTGGTTCAGGTGATTCTCCTGCCTCAGCCTACCAAGTAGCTGGGACTACAGGCATGCGCCACCACACCCGGCTAACTTTTGTATTTTTTAGTAGAGATGGGGTTTTGCCATTTTGGCCAGGCTGGTCTCAAACTCCTGGCCTCAAGTGACCTGCCTGCCTCGGCCTCCCAAAGTGCTGGGATTACAGAAATGAGTCACCATCCCCGGCCACGGAATGTAGGGCTTTCTGATGGTCAATATAATATTGCAGCCTCTACCCCCAGCATCCCCTGGGGAACGCCCTCTGTCTAATGAGATGAGGGGCCAAGCCCTTGACAGGGCCTCCCAAGCTGGATTGCTGCTGAAGTGGGCATCATGTGTGTGTGTGTGTGTGTGTGTGTGGTGGGGCAGGGGGCAGGGGGTGCTCCTGGTTGCTCTGTCCTGCTTTCTGTTCTGAGGTCACTGTTCCCAGGTGCCTCCCTGCCCTCACTCACTGTGGCAGACCTTACCGCCTCCAGAGGCCGGAAGACGATGGGGAGCGTGAGGGTTATGCCTGGGCTCAGGAAGATGGGCTGAGGGATGACTGTGAAGAAGAACTTGGTCCTGGGGGGCCTGCAGAAGAGAGCCGGGAGGTGAGCACCTCAGATCAAGGCTCAGAACAACTGGAAGAGGCAGGAAACGAGGGAAGCCCTGCAGCCAAGGGAGCTTGAGTCCTTGGGACCACAGAGAAAGAGATCAAGAGATGAGCACGTGGAGGTGGAAACTCAGGGGTTTGGTTACAAGAGGACCCATTCTCCTCCTCCCCCTCCTATTCTCAGAGATCTTCACTCTGAACAAAAAGGGAGTAGTGTTTGTACCTCTGATGAGTATGGAGGCCTGAAAGGGACAGGGACAGGGAAGGGTTGCCCAGATTTTAAAAAGTCCCCAAGCACTGAGGCAGGGGAACCAAAGCTGAGGAGGGTGGGACCGGGGATGCCTTTCCAGAGACCTCAGCAGAGCTGCAGCATCCCACAGTGGGTCAGAACCACAGCTGCTGCAGACTTTCAAAACATTAATAAGACGATGACATTGTCAGCAACTTTACACTAACAAATGTTTAAATTTAGATGAAAAAAAATTGCTATAAAAATATAATTTATCAAAACTGACCCAATAATTGTACAATAAATATTATGGCTGCTCTGCCTAAAAACACCAAAACATGGAATGGGTGGTCAAAAACCTTTCCACAGGCCAGGCACAGTGCCTCACATCTGGAATCCCGGCACTTTGAGAGGCTAAGGCGGGAGTATCATTTGAGCTCAGGTGTTCGAGACCACCCTGGGCAACATGGCAAGATACTGTTTATATAAAAAAAAAAATTTCTTTTAATTAGCCAGGCATGGTGGTGCATGCCTACAGTCTGAGCTACCTGAGAGGCTGAGGTAGGAGGATTGTTTGAGCTCAGGAGGTCATGGCTACAGTGAGCCATGTTAATGCACTATACTCCAGCCTGGGCAATAGAGCGAGACCCTGTCTCAAAAAAAAACAAGAAAGAAAGAGAGAAAGAAAAGAAAGAAAAGAAAAAAAGAAAGAAGAAATTAGATAAACTTTAATGTGTGTTTATGAGAAAACCTCTCAGCAAAGCAGGAATAGAAGAATATTCCCATAATCTGACAATGTATACACTTTTACAGAAATCCTACAGGAAATCAATCCTACCAGACAGCTTAATGGTGAAACATTGCAGTCCTTTACTCTGAGATGATAAACAAAACAAAGATGCCTCTATAACCACTTCTGTTCAACACTTTTCTATTTAACAACACAGTAAGGAAACACAAAAAGTGTAAGGACTAGAAAGAAAAAAATGTCATTTTCCATTTAAAATACAAATGTGTGCATGAAAAAACAAGAATACTAACAAATAAATTATTAGAATTAATAAGAGGATTTGCCAAGACACTGAACACAATACCTATATAAAAATGACATTTTAAAAACTAGCAACAGACAGAAATGAAACAACTAAAAAATATGTCATATATAACAACAGCAAAAATATAAAATACTTATGAATAAATCTAACTAAAGATGTGCTAAATGTCTATGGAGAAAACTTTACACTTTATTGAGAGACATGAAAAATAACCTAATGAATATAGAGATAGCCCGTGTTCATGGATTAAAAGACTCAATATTGTAATGATATCATTTCTCCCCATATTCATCTATAGGTCCAATTAAATCCCAATCAAAATCTCAAGAAGAGTTTTATGTGCATGTATGATAAGCTGATTTGAATATTTATATAAAAGATCAAAAGAAGGGCCAAGAATAGCTAAGACAATCTTGAAGAAGAATTAAGGCCAGGCGTGGTGGCTCACGCCTGTAATCCCAGCACTTTGGGAGGCCGAGGAGGGTGGATCACGAGGTCAGGAGATCGAGATCATCCTGGCTAACATGGTGAAACCCCGTCTCTACTAAAAATGCAAAAAATTAGCTGGGCGTGGTGGTGGGCGCCTGTAGTCCCAGCTACTTGGGAGGCTGAGGCAGGAGAATGGCGTGAACCCTGGAGACGGAGCTTGCAGTGAGCTGAGATAGCACCACTGCACTCCAGCCTGGGCGACAGAGCATGACTCCGTCTCAAAAAAAAAAAAAGAAGAAGAATTAAGTAGGAGGACTTATACAACCAGATATCAAAATTTACTATTCATAAAAATCAATTCCATATAGATAAAAGACAAATATTAAAAGGCAAAAATATAAAGTCTTTAGAAGATACTAGAGGAAAATATCTTAATGACCTCGGGGTAGAAAAGCACTTCTTAGGAAAAGCATAAAAAAGCACCAATCATAAAAGAAAAAGACTGATAAAGTTGATACCTTTAAAATTCAGAACTTTTATTCTTCAAAAGACACAATAAAGAGAGTAAAGACAAATCATAAGATGAGAGAAGATATCCACAACGCATAACTGGCAAAGGGTTTTTAATTGGGATAAGAACTTATACCAAAAAGAAGAAAGAAAAGATAATGTAATAGAAAAATGGCCACAGACTTGATCATAAATTTCACACATGAAGAAATGCAAAGGGTCAATAACCTACAAAAAGACACTCATCCTCATTCATCAGTAATCAGGGAAATGCACATTAAAACCACAAGTTACCATTACTGGCAAAAATTTTAAATTCTGACAATAGCAGTTATTGGTAAGGATGTGGAAGAATGGGAACTCTCTAACGCTGCTGGTGGGCGTCTAAAGAAATCTGTGCACTTTGGGAAACAATTTGGTTTATCTACAGAAAGTGAACAGGTACATGGCCTAAGCCTCAGCAATTCTACTCCTGTGTCTATTCCCCAGAAAAGACAGAAGGTGGAGCAAGGTGGCAGAATAGATGGCTCCATCCCGCAAGGACACTAATTTAACAACTACGCAGAAAAACAAACAAGCAAACAAAAAACCACTTTCATAAGACCCCAAAATCACGTGAGCCTTCATAGTACCTGGTATTCCCCAGAAAAACTCTCGTACTTATGTAACTGGACACATATACACAAATGTTGGTAACAGTCCCAAACTAGAAACAGTCCAAACTCACTTCATTCTGGATGAATGCATTATGGTATAGGCACACATTGGGACACTATACCACAATGAAAAAGAATAGACTATAGCTGCACAATTATTCATACTGCACGTGTTTTAAACACTCACTGGCTTTTATATGGCATGTTGAAGGTTTTTTGTTTGCTTTGTTTTGTTTTGAAGAGAGCCTGCTTTCAGGGCTCAATGCTCTGGCACTGGGTCCTTGATCCCTTATACTGGTACCTGTACTTCATCTTCTGGAGTTTCAAGGATCGATTTTTCAGAACCAGATTCCTTGTGGTCTCCTTTCCTAGCTCCCAGCCTTTCCAGTGCAGCTCCTCGGCCACCTCAATGCCCCAGATGACCCTCTTCTTCACTCTCTCCTGCTTCTTTGGGGAGTGCATCTGAGTGTCCACGGAGCTTGCAGGCTGTTCGGGTGGCAGGGAGAAGGGGGAGCAGAAAGGATGTATCAGCAGGGTAGGATGCCAAGATCCAGAGAACAGGTGAAGGTCTTCCTCCTCCACCACCAAGAAAATAAAGGACAAGACAGAAAAACAATGATTGACACCACCCCTCACCCCTGGAGGATGGTCTGGAGACAGATAGTGAGAGGCAGGTAGGCCCTGAAGTCAGGTATCACCTCTTCCAAGACTGGAACTGTTTTGCAACTAGAGCCCCTGCCCCCGAAGCCTTCCCTGGGCAGCCCCATCAGCCACTCTGTGCAAGCACACAAATGCAGGCTTCTGTTCTGTTCTTCAGTGCGCCCTCAGATACCACCCCATCAGGTACCTCCTCCCCTCTTCTTTCTCCCAGCCCTGCCCCTTGCTACAGATGCCTCTCCTAGCTAGAGCAGTCTATCCCAGGCCCTTTTCCAGACCACAGTTCCCTCTGCACCATTCCCTCTCCCATTCCTCAATTGGCTGGTGGGGCAGAGGAGGAGTCAATTTGTCTGCTGTTCACCTCACCCATCCCCTGACTTCTGAGGCCACTCTAAGGGCTGCTCCTGGTGATTGATGCTAGCACTGCCATGTGCAGCATTTCCATCTGTAATGGAAAATCTTTTCATAGGCTTATCCATCACCCCTTTCTAGATGAAGAAGGAGGGGGCATGGAAACCCTCCCTGGGGTGGTAAGGTGGAGGGAGGATGAACTGGTTGCCTTTTCCTACCACGGTCATTGGCATGAGCACTCAACTCATTGGCATTTTATATGTGTGTGTGTGTGTGTGTGTGTATTTGATACTATATATGTGTATATATATATTTTATACTGTGTGTGTGTGTGTGTGTGTGTGTGTGTGTATATATATATTTTTTTTTGTAAGAGTCTCGCTCTGTCGCCCAGGCTGGAGTATAATGGCATAATCTCAGCTCACTGCAACCTCTGCCTCCCAGGTTCAAGCAATTTTCTCACCTTAGCTTCCTAAGTAGCTGGGATTACAGGCACCCGCCATCATGCCCGGCTGATTTTTCTATTTTTGTAGAGACAGGGTTTCACCATGTTGGTCAGGCTGGTCTTGAACTCCTGACCTCAGGTAATCTACCCACCTTGGCCTCCCAAAGTGCTGGGATTACAGGCATGAGCTACCATGCCCGGCCACCATTTTTTAAATCTTTGACCAAGTATTGCTTTTATATTGTTGCATAATATAAGGATATAGTCATCCATTCAACAGATATTTTTTGAGTACCTATAATGCACCGGACACTGTGCTAGCTATGGGACTACAATGATGAACAGGACCAACAAATCCCTTTTCTCTTGGAGCTTACATTCTCAGTTTCAATATTTACTGAGTGTGTCTGATGGCCAACATACTATTTTCTTTCCTGAGTCACCTATGGAAGAAAGGTGACATGGATTATGGGAGGTAATTTACTATAAATATCAGTTGGTGCATCAGCCAATGTCCAGGTAAGAAAACAAAAGCCACTCTGAATGTTTAAAACAGAGAATTTACTGTGGCCGGGCGCAATGGCTCACGCCTATAATCCCAGCACTTTGGGAGGCCGAGGTGGGCAGATCACAAGGTCAGGAGTTCAACACCAGCCTGGCCAACATAGTGAAACCCCTGTCTCTACTAAAAATACAAAAAATTAGACGGGCATGGTGGCAGGAACCTGTAATCCCAGCTACTTGGGAGGCTGAGGCAGCAGAACCGCTTAAACCTAGGAAGAAGTTGCAGTGAGCCGAGATTGCGCCATCGCACTCCAGCCCAGGTGACAGGGCAAGACTCTGTCTCGAAAAAAAAACAAACAAACAACAACAACAACAAAAACCAGGGAATTTACTGCATAACCATGGGTAGTGAGGGAACCTGGGAGTTGGCAACATCAAGAAGCTGCCACCACACCTAGGTGAGAAGTGGTGGAGTCAATACAGCCTTGAGGCCTGTCTGATGGGAACTGGAGCCACAGGGGAAATGCAGCTGCTGACAGAGACACTGTGAACAGCAGAGAGAGGAAGAGAAATGCCCTGGCTTCTCCCTTCCTCCCACTTTCCAATCTCCTACTGGCTCAAAGCAGAGCAGGGAAGGGCAGTGAGTAAATCCAAGGGCAAACAGGCCCGGAATGGCACAGAGGACAGAGATGTCTTCTAAAACACGACCCTCCATTCACAGGGAGGCAAGGGCAGCACATCTAAGGAGCTAGGCACTGTATACCACACAACACAGACACACACTGTATCATACACAAAGCCATACCCATAGTCACACCCCTGGACAGCTGCATCATCACATAGAGAGAACTACAAAGAGTTGCAAAAAGTAAACAGCATCCATACATTATTGGTCAAACACAAAGTCCTAGGGGTCAAGGCCAGAAGAACTTTCTGAGGAAAGAGAAATCCTGGCTATCCAACCAGCCTCTGACTCATTCCTCTCCGGCACTCTCCTATCCCACGGCCTCTCAGGCACTCACTGCTCCCAGCACTCCAGTGTGCTTGGTGCTACAATGGTGAACAAGACTGACAAATCCCTTTTCTCTTGGACCTTACATTCTCAGTTTCAATATTTACTGAGTGTATTCAATGGCCAATGTAATATTTTCTTTCCTGAGTGGAAAAAAGGTGACAAGGAAAGTCTAGACAGGGTCTAGTGCTAAGATGCATAGGGAAGAGTCAGGGCCTCTCAGATTCCCACCCCAGTGCCCTGCCCCCCATGCCCTGCCCTGGCCCTGCTACACCCTGCTCTGCCTGCCCTGGCTATATCCTTACCCGGGCACTGATGGTGCTGCAGGCACTCATGGCTGCACTGCTGTCATTGATGGCGGGGATGGCCACCGTGCTGGTACTCAGGCAGGATCCGCCAGAGTTCACGGTGTGGTCCCTGCTGTTCCTGGACCTCATGATGGAGCTTGGAGCCTGTGTAAGCATCAGGCCCTTGGGACACAGTCCAAAGGGAGCACTCTGAGTATGGAGCTGGGAAGAGAGCAGAGGGTGGGGGAGACAGGAGTGACATGAGAAAGAGAGGCTGAGGGAGGAGACTCTCATAGCCATCCTTGTCATGGAGGAAAGGGTCTGCTTTCCAGCTCTGGCAACAGGTGCTAGGTGGCACCATGAGGAATGAGGCTGTACACGAGATCCAGGGCTTTGCCTGGGAGCCTAGGGACTCACCATCAGGAAAGGCACTCCAAAGAGAGACTTGGGAACAAGGCCCACCCCACTATGCCCCTCCGTGGCCACTCTTGGCACTGCTCAGCAAGCTCCAGTGGGTGTTACTGAAGTGTGTGCATTACCTTTATCTGGCTTTTACTCTCTGCTTGTTTCCTCTGAACGCTCTTGCCTCTTGTGAGAAGAGGAATAAGGGGGAAAGAAGAGGCAAATGAGACTGACGGATTCTCTACCTTCTGGGTTTCCTCCACCAGTCTACAACCTGTTAAGGTAAACATCACTGAAATAGATCAATGAAAGCATAAGTCAATCCATCTCTAGAGCAGCAGGATCCCTGATGACTGTAGCTGAAATCATACGCAAATATATGTGACACATATGTAAAGGATATGCCAGATGCTATGTATGCATACATGTCTGTTTTCCAGGGGGAATGGCCACAGTTTTCACCAAATGCTCAAGAGGATGCTTGACCTCGATCTAAGGGACACAAAGTATCTCAGACTAGCTCTGGCTCCATCACCTTGAATCCCCTCTTCCTTTAGCTGGCTTCCCTTAGCACACACACTCAAGTGTGACTTTGTTACCTCTATAAGAGGACAGCAATTTTCACACTCACACACCAAGACTAAGCCAGCTCCACTCAAGCACATGTGGAAGTGGTTTGCAGATCCCTATAATGACTTACCACAAATGGTTCATCTCTGATTTCCCTTTACAGTTGATACGAAGCCATCATCCATGACATCACAGAACATGGCACTGCTCCCCAAAATATAATGCAATCCACATGTGTACTTTAAAACATTCTAGTAGCCACATTAAAAAAGTGAAAAGACACAGGTAAAATTAATTATAATGATATATTTTATTTAACTTATCATATCAAAAATACTACATTGAATATGTAATCGATATGTAAATATCAATATGTAAATAATCGATATGTAAATCGATATATAAATCAATATGTAAATAATCAATAAATTATTTAGATACTTTACTTTCGTATTTTGTATTAAGTCTTTGAAATCTGGTGTGCATTTTACACTTACAGCACATCTCAATTTGGACTACCCATATTTTAAGTGCTGAATAACTACAAATGGCTATTGGCTACCACATTGGACAGCATCACTTTAATACTTTTTTTGAACATTTGTATATTTTTCAAACTACTCAGTATCCTCCCCCTCTTCTTCAAATAACAATCTCAAAAATAATAATGTCTATTAACATGTACTGAGAACCTACATGGCAGGCAGTGTTGTAAGGTCCTTACAGGGATTTTATTTTATTTATTTATTTATTTATTTATTTGAGACAGAGTCTCACTCTGTTGCCCTTATTTATTTGTTTGTTTGTTTATTTATTTATTTGACACAGAGTCTTACTCTCCTGCCCAGACTGGCAAGATCTCAGCTCACTGTAACCTCCACCTCCTGGGTTCAAGCAATTCTCCCTTACAGGTATTTTAATTCTTACAACAGTTTATGATTATGTGTGACTTACCCATTTATTTGACCTAAAATGATCCTTTTTCAAGTTTGTCGTTCAGTTCCTTATTTTAATGTATTCGGATTTAGCAATTTTAAGATCACCCTTTAGGAATTTATACAGTTCCATCAGACACTCTCTTGTCCCTCCCCCACCACCCAGCATCACCCTTCCAAAGTGGAAGGTTCTGTTGACCCTGGTTTTCCTAGTTGGCAACATGTCTAAACCCTCTGGAGGGGACTATCTAGATTCAGTCATTCGTTCATTCACAAAGCACTTGCTAAGTGCCTATTATGTACCAGGTACTGTGCTAGGCATCAGACAAGGCAGGCAAGGCTCCTACCTCCAACTGTGAACTGGATGTTCAGATGAAGTCAAAGAAAATGTAAGCTGAGGAGACACAGAGAGAGTCCATTACTTCTCTGCCACGGGATGGTCTTGCAGCCCTGCCCTGACTCATTAATGCCTCTGACCTCAGGGGATTGTACAGACAGCTCCTGCCTCAGAGCTCTGAAAAAGTCTCCACTCAACACATGAAACTATTCCAGAGAGTGCATAGAAGAGATGAGAGATGATGGGGTAGAAAGCTGGTCCAACCCATGTCATAGGGCTAGGGAAGTGGTCCCAGGGCAAGGGAAGCTGGATGCCAGCATCTTCTCAGACTCTACGGGGATAGGCAAATTTCTCCATCTCCTGGAGCCTCAGTCTCCTCGCCTGTAAAATGTGGGTTATCCTGACGATTTCACAAAGTTGATGTGCAGCTCGAATGAAACAGGATTTGAAAAAGCACTAAACAAATCTATGTTATAGTAATTAACAACCATAACTTCCCCACTAGCCTGCACTATTCTTCCAAAAGACTCACACATCTGCAGTCGTTGTGAAGAGACTGGGCAAGAGAGGTTTTTTTGTTTTGTTTTGAATTTGTTTTGTTTTAAATTGAAGTTTCCAATTTAGAGAACTTTGAAAATATGTATCATGAGCTTCCTTTATTTGCCTAATTGCTGATCTAAAAATCTCCAAGATAACCACTAGAAAAAGTGGCAGGTCGTCGTATAGAGTCGAGGGAGAAAGAAATAGATGAAACAAAGGGGGACAAAATACACTTAGAGCTGTCTCTCCTTTCTCTTCGGGATCTTTAGTCTGATTGATCGCGCCCAAGACTCAGTCCCATGGGGCTCTCTGAAGAGCATGGAGGGGACCTCTGGCCACGATTTCCCGAAGGATAGGGTCTCCCGGGACAGACACCTTCCCTGGCCACTCGCGCCGCTCCCTAGGACCCTGGGACCCTGGGACCCTGGGACCCTGGGACCCTGGGACTAACGCTCAGAACTTACATCGCCGCCATATTGCCGTCTCCATAGACACAGGACGCGCAGGAAACGGCGTCTTCAGATATCCCAGGGCAACGACGGCAGCCCTAGTGAGGCAAGATTCGTAGAAGGCGAATGCGCCGCCCAAGTTTATTTTCTGTATTCAGTTTTGATTCCCTGATTTTTCCTGCTGGCAGTAACTGTGGGCTTCTACCTGTCGCGACATGGTAATGTAGAGCCCCCTAGTTGTCGTGACGTTCCAGCAATCATGACTTTAATTGACGACCAAATTCTCAGGAAGCTCCTCGGTGGGCTTGGCACTCTGACACGCATAGAGACAGAACCTCATTCCCTGTGATTGCAATTGTTAACTTAAAAGCAGCCCGCAGTTATTTCTTATTTGAATATTGCTTTGCAAATAGATCCCTTTTGCTGATGACAGGGAAGGTGTCCTCTGCGTTTTCTTCCGGCATTTCTTCTTGCTCAGCAACAAGAAAAACTACTCTTTTGAAGGGATCGGAAGGTTAACGTATAAAGGAATTATTATACATAATGTAGACTTTTGGAAGCCCGTTGGTTCATTTGCTGGCATGTGTGTTGGAGGAAGGGTCCCATTTTGTGAAGACTCCTTAGTACGTGAAGCTGAAAGTCTCCAAGTTACTCTTGGGTAACTAAGGATATTTTGCTCCCCAAGACAGCCAACCGGTTTCCTTTCAGATGGAAGGGGGAACGTGACTAGACGGAGAGAGCTTAGTGAGTGGAGGGGTAAACACAGAAGATAAGCTATCATTTTGGGAGAGTTGGAGTTGACTTGTGAAAGGTGAAAGATGGACTGAGATGACAAAGTGACCTGAGCTGGCCTGGGAGATCACATGGCCAGAGACTGGCAGGGCTGGAGGGAAGGGGCAGGCAAATTACGCCAGCATGATTAGTAGTTTTCCGGGAATCAAAGAATGTGGAACTCAGTGAGCTTTTCACTGGTTTTAACGGGATTCTCAGAATCTGAAACCTGCACTTTGGCCATGACGACTTTTACGCTGTTTGTAGTTTCTATAATGATTTCCTTTTTGTTTTTCCCCAAATTCTTTTTGAAATGGTCAGCCTGACTCAGCTAGACCTTAGGGACAAGGAAAGGAACTGGTTCACTTTTAGGATAAAAAGAAATTGGGGGGCCGGGCGCGGTGGCTCAAGCCTGTAATCCCAGCACTTTGAGAGGCCAAGACGGGCGGATCACGAGGTCAGGAGATCGAGACCATCCTGGCTAACATGGTGAAACCCCGTCTCTACTAAAAATACAAAAAAAAAAATTAGCCGGGCGAGGTGGCGGGCGCCTGTACTCCCAGCTACTCGGGAGGCTGAGGCAGGAGAATGGCGTGAACCCGGGAGGCGGGGCTTGCAGTGAGCTGAGATCCGGCCACTGCACTCCAGCCTGGGCAACAGAGCCAGACTCCGTCTCAAAAAAAAAAAAAAAAAAAAAAAGAAAGAAATTGGGACTTTGGGGGCAGGGTTTTGTGTTGGCCCCAGGAATCTCAGTGGGAAAACCCCAAGGAGGAAGAACAGCTCATGCTAAAGGTGTCCTTGTGCCTCTTCAGTGGGGAGCCTCCTTCCAGAGTTCTTGCCTGCTCAATGGTGGATTCTGGGTTTGGAAAAATTAAAGGGGATGGTTCCTCCTCTTAACAGGGCCCCTGTAGGCTCTGCTTCTATAGGTGTCTAGCTGCCACCTAGAAGCCCTGATGCCTAGTGACCGCAACTGACATCGGTGGACTCCCAGGGAGAAGCCTGTGTGCTGGACTTTGCCCAGGGAGGCACACACAGGGAAAGAGGCTTCACAACGGATTGAGCCTGAGGAGGGAAAAGAGGAAGCTGGGTTTGCTTTGAAACTCTCCCTTTCCAGGAGTCCAGAACCAGTGGAATAATGGGTACTGGGACCTGTTGATCATATTCTCCCTCAACCCAAAAATAGATCATGGGGGAGGCAGCCAAGTGTGGTAGCTCACACCTGTAATGCCCACTCTTTGGGAGGCTGAGGCTAGTGGATCAGGAGTTTGGTCAGGAGTTCAAGACTAGCCTGACCAACAGGGTGAAACCCTGCCTCTACTAAAAACATAAAAATTAGTCGGGCATGGTGGCTCATGCCTGTAATCCCAGTTACTCGAGAGGCTGAAGCAGGAGAATTGCTCGAACCTGGAAGGTGGAGGTTGCAGTAAGCTGAGATCGCACCACTGCTCTCCAGCCTGGGTGACAGAGCGAGACTCTATCTCAAAAAAAAAAAAAAAAAGAAAAAGAAAGAAAGAAAAAAAAGATCATGGATTCAAGACTGGGTGATGATACAGGAAACTGATTATCAGTATGTAGGAGAAGGGAGGAAGGATGGAAGGGAGATGGCCTCAGATCTTCCTGGCCTGGAAGCTGGGGTGAGGAATAATAAAGGTAAAAGCACACTCCATGATTTGAACTTCGACACACATACAAAAAAAATACATTTTCTAAGCTTCTTTTTCCCAGGTATCTTCCCACACCCCTATGCCCTCCATCATATAGAGAAGACCCTGGGCTGGGAAATCAGGCAGACCTGAGATTAATCCCCACTCTATTACTAACTGTCTGTGTGACCTTGGGAAAGTCACATGACCTCGGGCAAGTCACATGACCTCTCTGAGCTTCAGTTTCCTCATCTGTTACCTGGGGATAATTCTGAGAAGGCAGGTGGGAAAATTGAGTGATAAGGTATGTGTAAAGTACTTGACATGTGGTAGGCAATCAACAAAATCTCTCTCTCACACAGAGAGAGAGAGAGAGAGGGAGGGAGAGAGAGAGAGACAGATAGAGAGACAGAGAGAGAGAGAGAGGGAGGGAGAGAGAGAGAGACAGATAGAGAAACAGAGAGAGAGAGAGAGGGAGGGAGGGAGAGAGAGAGAGACAGATAGAGAGATAGAGAGAGAGAGAGAGAGAGAGAGAGAGAGAGAGAGAACATTCACTAAATGGGAGATCTCTGTAGGTAAGCCACTCAGCCTTCTGCACACCTGCGCCTCCTACAAGCATCCAGCCTCTCTGCTGCATGCTGGAGAAGTGGGAAATTTTTGCCATCTCCACATCCTCCTGCTTTGTTTCTCCAAGAAGGAGGCTACCTTGCTGCTCTGGATGGAGAAAGACAAAAGGAGACACCAGGGTGCCTTGCTATTCAGTTACAAGTCCACCCAGATCCAGCACTTAGAAAGCCCTCTCCTGCCTCTCTCCGTCCTGAGATTCTGACTCCATTTTGAGTGTTGGTTCTGGAATCAGTTTGCATTCAAGTTGTACTTGAGGGATGGAGGTGAAAAGGTGGGCTCTCCTCATAAAAAAGGATGAGTTCATGTCCTTTGCAGGGACATGGATGAAGTTGGAAACCATCATTATAAGCAAACTATAACAAGGACAGAAAACCAAACACTGCCAAGTTCTCACTCACAGGTGGGAGTTGAACAATGAGAACACATGGACATAGGGTGGGGAACATCACACACTGGGGCCGGTCGGGGGATGCGGGGCTGGGGGAGGGATAGCATTAGGAGAAATACCTAATGTAAATGACAGTTGATGGGTGCAGCAAACCAACATGGCACATGTACACCTATGTAACAAACCCGCACATTGTGAACATGTACCCTAGTACTTAAAGTATAATAAAAAAATAAACAAAATAAAATAAAATGTAAAGGTATACCGAAAACAAACAAATAAACAAACAAACAAACAGAAAAAGAAAAGGTAGGCACTCCCACAGAAGCTCCTGTCCTCAGAAATGAGTGGGGTAAGTATTCTCAGCCCAGTCTGGAGTGGGGGATAGAGAGCGAGAAAAGGCTGTAGCTAAGAGGGCCACTGGGTAGTTTAGGGCTGGATCTAGGAGCAGACAGAGGACATTCTCTGCATTAGAGGGTCATGGTCCCCTGCAGCTACTGGTATTGGAAAGTGTTAAGAGACTGGTTGCAACTCCAGTCTAAAAGGGCTGCTGGGGCCCAAAACTGGCAGGGTTTGGGGATAGACTGCCAAATGGCAAGAAAATTTAAAGGAAAGCATTCCTTTCTGCTTGGGACTCCTACAGGATTTTCTTTTTCTTTTGTTCTTTTTTTTTTTTTTTTTGAAACGGAGTCTTGCTCTCCTGCACTGCACTGCCCAAGCTGGAGTGCAGTGGTACGATCTCGGCTCACTGCAAGCTCCGCCTCCTGGATTCACAGCATTCTCCTGCTTCAGCTCCCTGAGTAGCTGGGACTACAGGAGACCGCCACCACATCCGGCTAATTTTTTTTTGTATTTTTAGTAGAGACAGGGTTTCACCGTGTTAGCCAGGATGGTCTCCATCTCCTGACCTCGTGATCCGCCCACCTCGGCCTCCCAAAGTGCTGGGATTACAGGAGTGAGCCACCACGCCCAGCCAGAATTTTCTTTTTATTTTATTTTATTTTATTTATTTTTTGAGACGGAGTCTCGCTCTCTCACCCAGGCTGGAGTGCTGTGGCGCGATCTTGGCTCACTGCAAGCTCTGCCTCCCGGGTTCATGCCATTCTCCTGCCTCAGCCTCCCGAGTAGCTGGGACTACAGGTGCCTGCCACCACGCCCAGCTAATTTTTTGTATTTTTAATAGAGATGGGGTTTCACCGTGTTTGCCAGGATGGTCTCCATCTCCTGACCTCGTGATCCACCAGCCTTGGCCTCCCAAAGTGCTGGGATTACAGGAGTGAGCCACTGCACCCGGCCAGCCAGGATTTTCTAACTCTCCTATGAAAACTCAGGCCCCATAGATAACTTTCTCCCTCTATTCATTGTCCCCACCACAGAGTAGAAAGACATACAAGCTAATAGTAGGAGGATGGAGGAAAAATGACATGAAGTCTAATCTCAGAAAACTCAAGTTCAAGTCCTGGTTCCAGCTTTTAATAGCTGAGCAATGTCAGGAAAACGGTTAAACTCCCTAAACCTGACTTTCCTCATCTGTAAAATGGGAACAAACAGGATTGTAATCAAAATACATAACAATTGGTAAGGTGTGTGCACCTATGAGCATGAGAATGGACCTGTGAGCTGGACACCAGTTGGCCTTAGAGCCAGAGCCAGGGTCCTGGAAGCCCACATTGTGCCAGGGTCATAAGGAAGCATGAGTAGTTTAGGGAGGGGACTGGAAGAGCGTCCAGGGCAATGTAGGGCTCAGTAAGTGACTGTTTACCACTGGCACCAAAGTATTTCCAGATATAAACAACCAGTACAGCCATACTGTACTAGGTGCAAGTCACACCTAAGGGCAAATTCCTACCTTATTGGCTACTGTATATATGGTTGTTTATTTCAACTTGAAATCTTTCCCCTTCTTGATCCTCCTCGCTGGGGAAGGAATTGTGAACACAGCTAACTACTTGTTTTCTTCTAGTCTAAACATTGCTGCTTCTCTGTGGTAGCTCTCCTTGCTGCTTTCACCTACACAGTCTCCAGCTGGTTCTATGACCAGCACCACGGACAGCTCCCGCTGGCCAGGCCATCCCCCTTTCTCCTTCCTCCAACCTTCTATCGCCTCTTTCTCCACTTACCCTAACGCAGAAATCCCGAGGTCTGAACTGAATGACAACACCCCCGAGAAGACAGTACAGGGGAGTGGCTAGGAAAAAGACTCTGGAGCCAAGCAGACTGGAATTTGAATCCCAACACCATCAGCTATCAACTGTATAATATTTTCCTTCATTTCTGTAAGAACCAGGTTCCTCATCTGTAAACAGGCAAACCTATAACTGCTACCTCAAAGGTTATGAGGTTTATGGGAGACAAAAGAATTAAGAAACTTAGCACAGTGCCTGGTTCATTACAGGTTGTGAGTAAATGAAGAACACTGTTATTCTGTGACTTTCCATCTTACTTAATTCCTCACACCTTTTTCCACTCCATTTCTGACTAGAGCCCTCTCTCAAATGAAGGTGTTATGATATGACCACCAGCTCAGTGTGGCTGGCCTTCCTCAGTGTGGAAGTCAGCCTGGACTCAGGTATGGTAAGAGAGCCCACCTTTGACTGGTCCATAAGATTCTGTGTTTGTTAGTTTTCTGTGTTTGTTAGTTATTTTTGCATTTTAAAATTTTTGAGTTAATTTTATTATTTTTCTTTTTAAAATTATTATTATTGTTACCAAGATAGGGTTTTGTTCTGTTGCCCAGGCTGGAGTACAGTGGCACAATTATGGCTCACTGCAGCCTTGACCTCCTGGGTTCAAGCAATCCTCCCACATCACCCCCCAACCCCCACCCAATCTGCCACCACCAGTAGCTGGGACTACAGGTGCGTGCCACTATGCCAGACTAATTTTTTTTGTACTTTTGTTGTGAAGATGGAGTTTCACCATGTTGCCCAGGCTGGTCTTCAACTACTGGGCTCAAGCGATCTTCCCGCCTCGACCTCTCAAAGTGCTGGGATTACAGGAGTGAGCCACCACTCCAGCGGAGCTAATTTTAGATGTACCAAAGTGTCACGAAAATAATACAGACAGTTTTCATAAACACTTCTCCCACCTTTCCCTTATGTTAACATCTTACATGACCATAGAACAAAACCAGGAAATTAACCTTGATACACAAATGCTATTAACAAAAGTATGGCATTTAGATATCTCAAGTTTGTCCATTAGTGTTCTATTCCTGTTCCAGTAGTTGAGGATCCCACTTGGCAGTTAGTTTTCATGCCTACTTAGTATCCTTCACTGTGTCCTGAGTCTTTCCTTGCCTTTCATGACTTAACTGTTTTCAAGAGTACTGTCAGTTATTTTGTAAAAGGTTAATTCTGGGTTTGTATCATGATTTCTCATGATTAGAGTGAGGGTAACACAGAGGTGATATGCCCTTCTCAGAGCACTATATCATAGTGTTGGTATGCATTATCAGTGATGCTAGCTTGATAACTGGCTAAAGTGGTATCTGCTGGGATTCTCCACTATAAAATTGCTATTTCTCTCTCTTTTTAGATTCTGATCATCCCCATCTTTTGCTTCTCTAGGATTAATAGGTCGAAACCAAGAACTCTGTCCTCACACTATCCTTTTCACCCCTACACTCCCAACCACTCTCCCAAGCCACACCCATTCCCTATCATCTACCTGATTCCTTTCCTCTGAGTTTTCCTAAGTCAGCCATTCAGAGGTGTGTGCAGAAGCCAGATGCAAATACACCTGGAGTTTGCTAGGGGAACAGGGTACTTTCAGAACCTTCTTGCTGAGGTCCTGCATTTTCTGCTTGCAGGGACATTCTGAGCAAATGTGGCTAGCAACGGTCCACAGACATGTCCAATCCAATTCCCAGCTCTGGCTGCAACCCTCGAGCACTTTCTTCAACATTTAACGTTTGGGTTTTAAAAATCTCTAATCACATTTCTCTCCAATTGACCATGTATAACTTCTTGCTAACCACAAGCTTGTATCCACGAGCTTCCTTTCTTCTAGAATCACTGCAAAGCTCCTCGCTTCTGTGGTGGTACTGCCAGAAAGGCAGATGTACAGTTGATTTTTTCAATCAACTGAATGTGGGGAGATGTGCTCATTCAATCCTCCCCTTTGTCACCATCTCCATCTGCCCCAAGTTTATTCCATTTCATAGTTTTCTTGTGCTGCCTCTTCAGATGACAAAGGGTTAGGCCACACCTCCTCCAGGCTCATGCAGTCTCCATTTTTAAAAGCCTTTGTGCCAAATTGTGTTTTGAGGCTCCGGAAAGCCTCAGGAGACCTTCATTAGTCCACATTCCCTCTTTGCCCTTTGTCCTGGTTACTATCGCTGTGTAAGGAGTTACTCCAAAATGTCAAGGTTCCAAACAGCCATTTTATTTTGTGGTTTTGTGAGTCAGGAATTCAGAAGCAGCTTGGCCATGTAGTTCTAGCTTGGGGTCTCTCATGCGGTTGCATTCAGACTTTGGCCAGGGTTGCAGCCATCTGAAGGCCCGGCTGGGCTGAATGTCCAAGATGGTGCACTCCCATGGCTGACAATTGGCTCTGGCTGTTAGCTGGGGTGTCAATTGGACCATGGACTGGAACACCTCTCTATAGGTTAGGTGCACACACTCTCCAGCATGGCAGTCTTAGTGTAGAACCAGGCAGAAGCTGCATGGCCTTTCTGACCTAGCCTCAGACCAGATTTGAGGTAGACCCAGCATCTCTACAGGAGAAGTGTCAAAGAATTTGTGGACATATTTTGACCGTCCCTCCAACCCAACCCTATCCTGGATCCCCTCACAGCACCTAGAACATTATTCCTCCAGAACTCCCTTCTCTAACAGGGTTCTGGTTACTACCAAGTTCATCAGTCCTTTAGGCTGAGGTGAGGAGTATGTCCCTCCCATCCTCTTGGTTTGCTGCTGTGGGAGACCTGGGATCTTGTCTGAACTCTGCTAATGTTTGATTTTTAAGAAAATGACTTCACCTCTCTGGGCCTCTGTTTCTTCATCTGCAAAGCAGGAATTAGGAACAACCTCATGTCACACACTGTTAGGATGAAAAAAGACATGTGAATATCACACATAGCGCACCTAATCCATAGTAGGTGCATAATAGATTATGGAAGATATGGCTGTGGGCAAGGCATTTTCCCTCTTGGGGCCTTGGTTTATTTATCTCTGAAATGGGGGTAATAATTCCCCAATTCTGCTTCCCCACACGGATGAGAGAGCTCTTAAATAGGCTGCAGGGAAGGCCAGCCCAGAAGTCAAACCCTGACCCTGCCTGGGCAGAAGGCCCAGCTGGGGTGGATGGGATGTGCATGCGTGCCAGGTGGCAGGTGTGACTCAGGCCAGTGAGGCACACAGGGCGGCGCTATATCTACCCAACTGAGCCTTATCAGATCCGAGCCGGCCACCACTTGGCCCCGTGAAACAAAGAGGCTTTGAGAACCAGGCTGAGGTGTGGGAGGTGGGGCCGAGCCCCAGAAGGCACAACCACCCAGGGACCAGAGGGCACAGGCTGGGAAGGTGCCACCACCTACCCTGCCAAGGAGGTTTGTCCTGAAGGGGCGCCCCCAAGGTGGGACGCTGGGTCTGTGTTCTCCAGAGAAGTCCTCCATTGTGGGAGCCCAGTCCTCTTTAGGACACTACCTGCTGGGGCATTTCCCTCCAGGCCCTCAACTCCATTCCTGCCATGGGATACAGCATTTCCCTTCCCCACCTCCCATTTTGAAGTCTCCCCTCCTCAAACTTCTAGCCCCAACTACACTGGCTCCCAATCCCTGGGCATGCCCTGAACTTCCCCTCTGTACATCTGCTCCTGATGATCCACCCACCTGCCCTTGCCCAAGTCACTCATACCCCTGAAGACCCAGACCAACACCAGCCCCAGGAAGTCTCTGAGCATTGCGCATCCTGCCCCTAGTCCTGTCTAATCGCTCTGCACTTCCTCTGGCGTCACACTGTGTGGAGCTTCTGTCTGAATCTTCATCCCTGGCAGAATCTGCTGAGCCTGGCAGAAGCCCAGGCCCACCAGGACCAGAATTGATGGTTGTAAAAGTTGTACACTGCACAGGGCTCTAGGTTGAGCCAGCAGGGGGACTGCAATCCAGACACACTCTGAAAGTCCCAGCATATACCCTGCACTAGTCTCTTCTAAATGGACTTCCTGCTCCGGGCACCAGACCAGGAGAGCTGCCTTTTCTAGTTGAGTGTCCCTGAGGGAGCACTTCTTACTAAATATTTCAATGGAGGGCTCCTATTTCCAGTTCCCACACAGGTGGCATAGGTGCTAGCAGTAGGCTCTGCTGTCTAAAGGCCATGTGCATTGGGTTCAGCCCTTTCCAACACAAGACCACTCACTGTCAGAAGCCATTCTATCCTGAGCCCTGTGTGTCTTAGGGAAGATGGCTGAGTGCAGGCCTGCAGGGCTTCCAAAGAGCCATGCAAGCAGTGACTGGGGCTTTCCAAACAAAAAAGAGGAGGCTGCAAGGCCCGCCTGAGGAAGAGTACTTATGGAGAGGCCCCAGCACAGCCAGATAGGGGAACCAGGGTGCAGTGAGCTTCTATAGAAGGTAACTGGCCCAGGCAGCTCCAGAGGCCTCGCAGCCAGGAAGTTCCCCCATTGTGACTCCTAGACCCTGACACTCCACGTCCTCCCAGGGACCTGTGGACTTAGGCACAGGTCTTGCATTTTGCCTGGACTGGGATATCAGAGGCTACTCTGAATTTCTTTCCCATACATTTCCAAGACAGAGCAGAGAGGCAGACAGACAGAACAGGTGCTTGGAGGGTCCCCTGAACCCAAGTAGACCCTTGGATGACAGGGAGAGAGGATATCTCCACAGGAAAGCCCTGGACATCACCCTTACAGGTGCAGCCACTAAGGCCAAAGAAGACCAAGGTCCAAGGTCAAGGATGCTGTGGGTGGGGGAGTTGGATTTCCTATTTAAAACCCCCAAAGTTGACCTGGGCCCTTTTCTCATCCCCCTGGCTCATCCAACCCTGGCTTCCATCCTGGCCACTCTATTGCCTAAGTGTCTACAATCCGTCACCTTCTTTATGAGCCTAGAGCCACTTCCCTAGTCTAGGACACCAACTTCCCAGTAGTGCTTCCACGATTGTTTCCTCTGGTCTGCCTTCCATACTGTAGCCAGATGAGCTTTTGGAAGCAACCTAGTCATGAGCTTCCCCTGTTTGAGGGCCCCCAGGATTGAGTCCTATTGCATGCAACACAGGCTCTGTGTCATCTGCCTCCTGCCTCTCTCTCCACTTTGGTTTTTGCCAAGCCCACGTGACCCACATAACTTTACCATGCTGGCCTAATGGTGGTTCCTCTAAGCCTGCAAGCCCCCAAACCTTTGATTTAACTATGTCCTTAGCCTGGATCTCTTCCACATGCCTGCCAGGCAAACTCCTTCTTGCCCCATGTTGTAGCGTCATCGCCTTCAGGAAGTCTTCCTAGTCACCAGCCACTCCATGGTGCTTCGGTAGCCACTGTAAGGATGTCAGCCACAGCAGTTGGTGCACCATGTGGATATCCCTGTCTCCCACACTTCTCCCTCCCAACTTAGGAGTTCACTGAAGACAGGCACTGCCTCTTTCCCCCAACTTGGGCACAGTGCCTGACATGGAGTGGCATCCATTAACACTATGAGATTGGCCAACCGCGGCGGCTCATATCTGTAATCTCAGCACTTTGGGAGGCTGAGGTGGGCAGATCACTTGAGGCCAGGAATTTGAGACCAGCCTGGCCAACATGGCAAAACCCCATCTCTACTAAAAATACAAAAAATTAACTGGGTTTGGTGGCATGCATCTGTAATCCCAGCTACTTGCGAGGCTGAGGCAGGAGAATTGCTTGAACCTAAGGCAGAGGCTGCAGTGAACTGAGATCATGCCACTGCTCTCCAGCCTGGGTGACAGAATGAGACCCTGTCTCAAAAAATAAAAAAAATAAAATAAGCATTGACTATGAGCGAACGTCACAGTTGTGGATGCAGCAGCCTTTGGGGCTAGGCTTGGGCCCAAGTGGAGAAGGAGGCGTTGGATCTGCACTGCCTGGGTCTGGGCAGTGCAAATGACCCTCCTCTGGGTCTCGGCACTGTACGGAGGATGGGAGAGATTTGGGCGACCACACTGCAGACACGAAAGATGATCTCCAGGCTGTCTCCTTGTTTCTTCATATCTGGGCCCAGGATTCCAGGAAAAGCTGTAGGGTCCCATTCCCACCCCAAATTTGTTCTTTTGAGGGACTGAATTCATACAAAGTTCTTTGTCTTTGAAATCTTTGAAATCTTTGTCTGAAAAATGAATTTGTTCCCTGAGGAGGCCTATCTAGAACAGAAAGTTCTAGGGACACCACATGACTGTCTGCTGGACCACGTGTGCCCAACCCCAGTAGGAGAGGCGCCCCCCACCAACTCCTTCCCCCATGACCTGGGGAGTCATCCACTGCATGCATCCACACTCACCAACAACTTGTCACTGCAATCTGCTCTCCCAGGTAGAATGTCTACAGGGAGAGAATGTGTGAATGAATGGACAAGAGCATCTTGACCTAGGCCTGATATTTCTCACTGTGAATGAGTTCATGAACATTTTGGTCCCTGTGAGCCTGGTCAGTAAGAGTCTGCCACAGAGAGATGGGTCCACTCTAGATGTGTTGACAAAGCAGATTTCCAGACCTCAGATGCTGAGTGTGACCTTCCAGAGAGAACCCGAGTTCCCCAGAGGAAAAGCTTGGGGGTAAAAACAATGTGCACAAGAGCCAGTCTGGAAGGATTCAAATTCTGCTTCTGTTGTTTGCTGTGTAATCTTGGGCAAGTTTCTTAACCTCCCTGTGCTTCTGTGTTCTCTTCTGGAAAGTAGTAATATTAAATGAAGTACACACCACGTATGGTCATTATGAGTATTAAATGAGCTACTGAATGTAAAGATCTAGAATGATGCCTAGCAAGGGTTAGTCATCATTAAATGATAGAAATTATCAATACAGCCAGTGGAGCCCGATTTCTCCAGATGACACGGACCACAGAATAATGGTTTTCTCTGGCATTTTCTTCAATGGATGTGAGGAGAGGATAAGCTAAGAGTCTGAACAGTCATCCCCACCACTTTCAACACAGTCATCTGTGTAAGAGGACAGAGCCTGGGCAGTGGCACACTTCAACAACTAGCTCCCCAAGGTGGGGGGAAACCCTAATTTGTAGTCTCTGCCAATTTCCAGTGTTCTATGGCCACTGTGCCTATTTCAACTGACTCACAAAACTCCTGAAAATTTTGTATCACTGGACCTAGAACCTCAGTTTATCTGTAGTGAGTATAGAAAAATTTGCCTTGGGATGGAGGGATGGAGGGAAAGTAAAGAAGGGGGTCATGCTGTCTTGGCAGTAAACCAGGCCTCCTCTGGACTAAGCAGTAGTTCTTGAGTGTGGCCCATGGACCATCTGCCATGTTTGGGGTGTCTACAAAACTAAGCTCCTGGGCCTTGCACTGGATCTATTAAAGTGGAATCCTGGGCTGGGCACAGTGGCTCACGCCTGTAATCCCAGCACTTTGGGAGGCCAAGGTGGGTGGATCACGAGGACAGGAGATCAAGATCATCCTGGCTCACACGGTGAAACCCCGTCTTTAGTAAAAATACAAAAAAGAATTAGCCAGGCATGGCGGCAGGCACCTGTAGTCCCAGCTAGTTGGGAGGCTGAGGCAGGAGAATGGTGTGAACCCAGGAGGCGGAATTTGCAGTGAGCCGAGATTGTGCCACTGCACTCCATCCTGACCAACAGAGTGAGACTCCATCTCAAAAAAAAAAAGTGGAATCCTGGAAGTGGGGCCAGGAATCATCTTTAAACAAGCTTCCTAGGTGATCCTGACGTTTCAGAACTGCTGGATTAGAGATCTCTGACCTGTCCAAGAAGTCAGAATAGTCCACAAGATAGATGTGAATTTTACAGAATCTTTTCACACTGTGGTCCATTACCAACAGGGAAGAGTCAGAAGCCCAGGCCCCAACAGCACAAGGGCATGATTATAGATGAGTGAGGTGACCATGGACTAGTCATCTCTGTTCTCTCTTGGATCCATCCTTGTTTGGGGTAAACGGTGAGGTCAGTGTGTAAAGGCCCTGCCCTGCGCAGAGCACAGCTCTCTGTAGGGGCTTTGCAGAGCTACTGGGTGGGAATAGACCTGCAGGGAGGGTGGGAGGCCTGGAGTTTCTGTCCTTGGAGGAAGGTGAGCCAGGCCTCTCTGAGGAGGGAAGAAAACCCTGGACATACCCTTCCAGGGCTCCAAACTATCCGTGAATTGTCCCCTCTCAGCATCTTGGACTCTGTGGCTCTAACAACTTAAATAATTTTTATTACAAAAGGAAGAAAAGACCAAAACATCCCCAGAATTCTCCCATGGGCTTCCCCCTCCGCGCCAATAAATAAGGTATGGGAGACTGACCAGCGGAAGGGGTGGGGATCATGGTTCAGCAGAAGAGGGAGCTTAGCCCGGGGGGTGGCAAGCACATCCAGCCCACTTCCCCCAGTCCCCGGCACTATGGTCACATTGGCCAGAACACAGAACTCTGCCCACTGACAGCAACAGTCTCTGGATGTGTCTTGAGGAGTGTGGCCGGGGAGGAATGTCATACCTCAGAATGGCCGGGATGGCTGCCCCACCCCTGTGGCCTTCCCAGTTCTGGACAGCATCGGGTCCAGCCAGCTCCATGCTGGCTCCCAGGGAATTTAGCAGCATCAACTGAGGTGCAAGCCCACCCAAAGGGGCCTAAGACAGATGGAATGGGCCCTCCCCAATGGGGGAGGCAGAGTATGAAAACTCATAGTGAGAGCAGGCTGAGTTGGGAGTCGCCGTGCCAGCCTCAAGGTCTCTAGGATAGAGGGGTCAACAACCACCCCCTCACCAGCTCAGCTTGCAGCTCTATGACTACACCACGGCGGGGGTGGGGAACCCTGGTGTTGCCCAATCAAGTCTCAATGATGTATCTCCATGGCAGAGGAGATGGCAGGAGCCAGTGCACCCCAGCACAGGTCCCTTCCAGGGCCAGCTCCCTCCTGGCCGAGAGGCTTCTGGACCCAGTACAGCAGTTCCAGGAGGGCAGCGGTGGAGTCCTTTCAGCTCCCTGCCCCGGACATGCCCAGTGGGTGGAAGCTGCCCTCTTCTAGCAGGAGACGCCCCAGGCGGTAGAGCAGCTGGGGGTACCAATGCACACCCTCCCCAGGGGTCCAGCTGCCCCACGCCAAGCTGTGAAAGAGTCTCAGGGGCCAGAAGGCCAACTGAGCCAGGTGGTGGTCAGCCACGGCCGCGAAGCAGGATGCCACCACATCTTCCACCACCAGTGTCCCGTGCCTTGTGAGTGGGGCATAGGCCCCAAGGGCCACGTGTGTAGAGACAGCTGCCACGCGGGCAGGCTGCAGGCCTGGCACCCCAGCCACCAGCACATACTGGCCAGGCTGCACGTGGCTGGCAAATGTGGCCCGGAAGCGGGCCGCCGGCTCCGTGTGATTGTCAGCTGTAAAGAGCAGGTGAGCGGGTGTGAGTGCCAGGCGGCGTGGGGGGTCCTGAGTCTCGATGACCTGGAAGGCTCTTAGCCTGTGGGGCTCGCGGTCCAGGAAAATGAGCACATCACTGAAGGTGGGGCTCCCGTCCTCCCCCATGGCCAGCACGCGGTCTCCCGGCCTCACAGCTGACAAGGCCACACGCGCCCCACTCTCCAGGCGTACCTGGGCTCCGGCAGGGAAGCAGCCGCCCGTCTTGGCTGCAGCCGAGTGCTCTGTGGGAGAAAGGGACATGAAGGTGTTACTGCTGTGTAGCTCGGCCTCCCGGTCACAACGATCCTCCCTTGGCCACCCCAGCCAGCCAGAGCTCCTCTTGCTCCCAGAGAGCCCCTGTCACCATATCCTGGCTCCTGCCCCCCACTTCCTATGCAGGCTTGAACCCACACTTCACTGCCCCCCATCCCCTCACTCCAATATGATCTTCTGCCCCCTCCTCCCCAGCCTAATACTTTGCCAACGAGAGGAGCACAGTAGGGCTCCAAGACCCAGTGGATGAGAAGGAAAGGGCTGCCTCATGGAGCGGGAGGTTGCTTAGCTCCTCCGAGGCCTAGATGTTTTGTTATTTCTCACCCCTTGCTCAGACACTCCCCAAAAATTGCCCTCTCAGGCTGATTCCCCAGGTTCTGTAACAGAGCTGGCCCTTTGAACGTAGGGATATGGGAGAAGCCCACCCAGTGGGGCGAAGGCAGACTCCTGGGCAGCCTCGGAGTGAATGGTTGGGTCAGGAGCAAGCCAGGGGCGAGGACACAGTCACCATCTTCAGTTCATGTGCTGAGTCCCTGTGCAGGGACAGGACATTGGGGCATCAGCAAGTGAGCTGAAGAACAGTGTTTGGACTGGTGTTTGCAGTGGAGGGTGGATGGGGCTTGCAGTAGACACAGTTGGCAGGGAAGTACTGAGTGGAAGGTTCAGGGTGTGGTTGTGGGTCAGGGTAGGGTCAGGAATATCAACATGTGGGCCTGGGCTCAGTGTGCAGGTCTATGAGAGTGCGACTACTACATGCTGCCAGTGTGAAGGGCTGAGCCGGCAGCCAGATGGGGCTAGGCTGGAAGCCACACAGGAACCATTTGGAGCCTCCATGGCTGGGTTTGGTGTAGTTGACAGGGTGCTGACAAGACTTGAGGGAGGGGTGAGGCCCCAGTGCCTGCCGATTCTGATCAACAATGCGGCCAATCTGGGAAAATCCACTTTATTGAGTCCACTTTGTTTAGTCTGGCTCTCCTGGCTGGCTTTGCCCTGAAATGTCCAGCTTCAGGGCATGAGGGGTAGAGTTTGAGTTTGGGGACGCCTGCGCCCCAGGGAGGGCTGACCTGCAGCTGGGTGATGGGTTCGGAGCCTCTGGGCTCCTGGTCAGGCATGCAGGTGTCTGGGCATATCCCGGCCCCTGGCCCCACCACCCGCCTTACTCTGCACCAGGTGGGGTGGGGAGGCCTTTTCTGGCAGCCTGGCTTCCTCCATCTGTCCAGCTTGCTCTGTCTTGCACCTCCTGTGGCAGGCTCTGGACTGTGGGCCACCAGGTCAGCACCCAGCAGCCCTGGGACAGGGCCCTATCTCCCTAGGCTCCTACCATGACACTACCAGGCATGGGATGAGCAGGCAGTCAAGGTCAGGAGTAGCGTTGGAGAGCGCCGCCGATGTCCTCTTCCCCCGGATCCCTGCCTCCATCCCTGGGCGGGCCTCTTCACCTTCTTGGCACTAGGCCTCCTGCCCACGCCCTGCGGCCCCGGCCCCGGCCCCGGGCCCAGCCCCCCGGCGGCGGCTCACCGGACTTGACGGAGCAATGCACGTGGGCCTTTGACTCGTAATACACCCAGTCAAAGCCGGCCTCCACTGCCAAGCGCGCCAGCAGTCCATACTTATTGCGGTCGCGGTCTGATGTGGTGATGTCCACCGCGCGGCCCTCATAATGCAGGGACTCCTCTGAGTGGTGGCCGTCCTCGTCCCAGCCCTCAGTCACCCGCAGCTTCACACCGGGCCACTGGTTCATCACGGAGATAGCCAGCGAGTTCAGCCGGTCCTTACAGCGCTGGGAGAGGAATGTGCGCGAAATCAGCTGGAGCGAAATCGGCGGGAGGAGACTGCCGAGGTGCAGGTGTAGGCGCAGCCTCGCCCAGAACTCTCCCGCCACACCCACGGGAGCTGGAAGCCCAGGAGGGTGCTGTCCCTCTCCCTTAGGAACAGAGGGCCCTGAAGTGCTCCCTCCCTAGCATACAGCCTCCCCCAGGGATCTAGACCGCACGACGGTATCACAAATCTGGAGGAGGCATGGAGGCAAGCGCCCTGGCGGCGCCTTCTCTGGTAGGTAGAGGTCCCCTGCCTCCCTGTGCTGTCTTCAGCTCCGGGTATCCATCCCTCCACAGACAGGACTACACCTTTCAGCGCCCGGTCCCTCTGTGCCTCCAGCAGGAGGGCCAGCCAGCGGCCGGGAGGGATGAGTGGCAGCGGAGTCGACTGCCTGCGGCGGGCCTGCGAGGCGTGCAAGGCCCGAGGTGCCCAGTAGGTGTCACCGCAGCCTCAGGGCTGAGGCCTGGGAACGACGGGCTCTGGAGGCGCGGCAGGTGCAGAGCGTCTCAGCAGCTTCAGGGGGTGTGTTGGAGGGGAATCGCCGGCCTGCCTGGATCCCTCGAGCATCACGAGGACTCCTGCCGGGAACCTCTTATAATCCCAAACCGGCCCACACCCCCGCTAGAGATGACAGGGCCAGGGAACCAGAAACCGGTGGACTAGCGCCAGGGCCGCCCAATGCCGGGCCACATGCAGCGTCTTCCTCTGCAAGGCGCATAAGGGGCTGACAATCCCAGACCTCCAGGACCTCTGCACCGGTGGCCCGCCCCTATACCGTGGGAAGGAACTCCATAAACCAAGCTTCTGATCTCAGGGAGCCAGCTCCACCACCCTCCTCATGTGGAGTTGGAGTAGAGCCGTGCCCTGGGGGAAGGACCCAAGCGGCCATCCCTGGTTGCTGCCTCCTGGTGTGCCTGGGTCCTGAGAGCCCAAGGGACTGTGCGGCTGACTCTGAGAAGCTGAGGCGGAGGCCTTGGCCTGAGGGGAAAGGCCCTTCCACCAGTCCTCGACTCTGAGATTCAAGGCGCCAACCAGTGTGGGCAGCCCAAGTCTCAACCTACCCCCACCCTGCAGAGCCTGGGCCTCACAGACCCTTGGACTCAGCCTCCTAGGAGCCAATAGTAGCTACAACCCAAGGCCTTGCAGGTCCTCGCTGGTGCACAGCCTGGCTGGGGGTGCTTACTGCCCGGGGAGGGAGTTCCGCTTGCTCCTTTGTAGACCCTGCTGTCAGGCTTCTAGCCCCCCACCTATGCCCGCCTGCAGCCCTGGTTCCCCGCCTCTCTCCCTCACTGCCACCGCCCCCTCTCGGGTCCAGAGCCCGGGCGTGCGCTGTCAATGATTGCCCAGCCCGTGGCCCGGATCCTTATCTGCATTCCTCGGCGCCCGGCCCGGCCCGGCCACCAGCCAACCTTCGGCCCCGACACCGGCCGGCCAGCCCCGGCGCCAGGGTGCATGCTGAGGGCCCTGAGTCTAGCTGCTCTTCCCAACGGATCTAGAAAGTCAGGGGCCTGCTTTCAGGGGGAAGCCTCGGGAGACCCCGGAGGAAGGGGGTGAAGGTCTCTCCCCTCGCGGACCTGGCTGCAGGGAAGGAAGTTTGCGCCTCTAAGCTTGGGTAGAGCGCGGGTCCTGCTCCCAGCATGCAGAGACTAGCGTCAGCCCTGTTCCCTGCCTCCTTCGGCATCTCAGCCCCTCTCTTCCACCACCAAGCCCAGGAATCCCCTAAGCTCAGTCCCAGAGCCCAAAGACCCCAATAACCTACCCTTCCACCGCAGTAGCACCCCTCAGCTCTCCGAACAGACACGTGGGCTCGCTGAGCGGGTTCCCTTTCCCACCTCCGCCTCCCCATTCAACTCTTCCTCGCTGTTCTTAACCCCAGACCCAGCCGGGACGGACGCTGCTCCTGGAGGGGGCAGCGCATAGAACCAAGAGCGCACAGGGAGGAAAGACCGTGGTGCCCCTACGCATCAAGAGATTCTTTGCCTCAGGGATGCCGAAAGGTTTCAAAATGAAAGGGGCACAGCTGTGCAGAAGGTTAGGCCGGGAAGGACTGCGTGGGTCCCGGAGGCGCAGGAGGCAGCCGGGTAGAGGTACCTCCGGGTGCCGCGTCTGGCTGAGCTGCCAGTACTTTGGGGCAGAGGAGCCGCCGCCAACCTGCTGGGCTGTGGGGCTTGGCAGCGAGGAGCTCTTCTAGCAGTCTCCGCCGGGCTTGGGGATGCCGACACTCCTGCCTGGACCCCTGGCCAGCCCATCGTGGGCAGGAGGCAGCGGGGCTTGGCGAGAGGGGCAGGTGCCAGGGAGAGTGCCAGCCAGTCGAGAAAAGGTGCCAGGGGGTGGGTAGGGCCGGGCAGGTGGCGGTGCTTCGGCGGCGGCGCGCTGGTAGGGCGGATCGCGCTCACCTGGGTCATGAGGCGGTCGGCGCCTGTGTTCTCCTCGTCCTTGAAGATGATGTCTGGATTGTAATTGGGGGTGAGCTCCTTGAAGCGCTCGGAGCTGCGAGCGATCTTGCCTTCATAGCGTCCGCTGGCGCCCAGGGTCTTCTCGGGCACGTTGGGGCTGAACTGCTTGTAGGCGAGCGGCACGAGTTTGCGCGGCGGTCGCCGGCGGCTGCCCACCACCCGGCCCGGCCCGCAGCCCCATGCCGCCGGCACCACCAGCAGCAGCAACAGGAGCAGGCAGAAGTGCAGTCGGGGCCGGAGCCGGGCGGGAGACATGGCCAGGGAACCCGGGGAAGCGGCGGGCGAGGGCTCCTGGTGGGCTGATGGGCAGGCGAGTCGACGGGAGCGCTGCGGGGGCTCAGGCGTCCGGGTGGCTCCGGGGGGCTCCAGGCGGGGGCGCCATGGGCGGCACGGTGCGGCCAGGGCCGGCGGGACTCAAGTGCGGGGCGGGGGCCCGGGGCCCGAGCTGGTGGCGGCGCGCTGTCCCCCTCGGCGCCTCGACTCTGAGCTGCCGGGCTCGCCGGCCGCCAATAAATAGGCCGGCCCGTTTGTTTTGGCAACGCGGCGGCGGCGGGGGGCGGCGGGCGGCGGGGCTGCGGGCCGCCGGGCTGGGCTGGGCTGGCCGGGCCGGCGGGCTGCAGGGCCCCGCGGTTAGCACCCCGGCCCGGCGGTCAGGCGGCTCGGGCGGAGCGGGAGCTGCTGCCGTCTGCGGCGCGGCCCGGGGCCGAGTGAGAGGGGAAATGGAAGAGATCCGGGCTCGGGCCCCGCGCAGACCGCACCCTACCCATGTCCCTGCCTCCTGTGCGCTCGACAGCGAACCTGCAGCAAGGGCAACACAGCCTCCTCCCCCTCGGGCGGGCGGCCCCGGCACTAGCCAGCCCTAGTCCCGCTCGCGCCTCCGCCGCGCGTCCGCCCGCCCGCTGCCCTCTGCGCCCCCTGCGCTGCCCGAGTTTGCCCTCCCCGCCTGGACGCGCCCCACCCCGCCCTGGCCTCGCCTACCGGCTCTTCGCGGCTCTGGGGTGCCCCGCCAGGCGCAAACCTCCCGGACAGGAGCTGCCACCCCCACGGAGACCGCAACCCACGGCGCGGCCGGACGCGAGGGGCGGGGGGCAGTGACCGGACCGCACAGCCGCCTACGGTGTCCCCTGCGGGGAAGCAAACCCAAAAGGCAGGAGGCCGCTCATAACCTGGTGCCCCACCCTGGCCCAGGCGACGCGCCCTTTCAGCTTGGTGGAGCTGGGTTCTGTATCAACCCGGTGCACATCCCACAGCCTGCCTGTTGGTGTCAAACTGGGGGTGGGGAGTCTAGCCTTTTGAAGAGTCAAATAGGGGGTTTTAAGTTGGAAACACTGTTAAAAGCGACAATATGAAGTTGCAAAGGGATAGGTCAATATGCAGAGAAGGGTAGCTAAAATGGTGACATCAACAGAATACCGAGGAACCCTGACTGCCCATGTTAAAGAGGGGCCGCAAATATCTCAGTAACGAGGGCTTGCTATGAATGCCAAAATGATGCAAAGCCATCGGAACTGCTAAATAATTACTTGCTTCTATATTACACATTTAAAAGAGCAGAGAATATGTAGAAACAACTAGGAACATGAACATGTGTTATGTGTTTTTATACGACATTCGGGAAAGCTGAATGAATTAGGATCCCTTCTGTCAAAACAAGTAAAGGCAAGTGTGTTAAAGGCAAACAAAAAACATCACCACCACAACACCAAACTATATGATTTGACTGTAATAGATTCTACAAATCCAATAAAGGTAGAAATGAAAAGATGAGAAATAAAAAGGCTTAAAAATTCTCATCCAAATTCTATTAATACAATAGGTACCATTTTATTGGTACTTATATTCCTGAATATTGGAGTTATTAGATATTATTGTACTACTTGTTCTACTTGCATTATCTAATTCAAACTCAAAACGGCCAAAGGAGCTATTACTGTCCACATTTTACAAATGAAGATATTGAAGTTCAGAGAAGATGAACAACTTGCTAGTGGCTGAAAAGCAGGGATTGAAGCCTATGACTCTGGCCCAGCCCCAGTTTTCGCCTAGGCAGGTGCATTGTCCCTCTGTGCAGGACCAATCCACCCAACACCACCGGGTTTGGGGCTGAAGTAGCTCTTCACAGATTTACTCACACTCTGTGGATCAGTTTTATAAACACAAATTCAGGATTGGATGAGACTCAAGAGAGTGCTTAATCTAAGCGCTTGAAAGGAAACTGAGGCCCACAGAAAGAAATTTAGGATTGCTCCACTAGGAGTGGAGTGGTGCCTGCAATGTGGAAACAAAATGGATCGCCTCCTTTCCTCCCCTTTGCCCGCACCTTCTCCCCACCCCGCATGTTCTTTCTTGCATTGGCATTCAGATTCTGTTTCCTAGTCAAAGATGAATGTTGTTTCTTTTCCCTGAAAGCTTTCCAAGAGCTTTAACTTGTATTTTCCAGGGCTCAAGAACTATCTCTGCGATATTCTCCATCTCCTTTCCCTCCTGCCCCACTACCTCAGATTTCTGGAGCAGGGTCAGTACCTCTCACAAACCAGACAAACAGGGGCTCTCTGTTTTTATGGAGCTGCATGAAAGAAAATTCCATAGGCTTCTGCGGTCACCTATCCCAGTGTTTAATAATATTCTTCTAGAGAAGTTTTGCCTTAAATTTAGTCTTTCTCCCTCCCTCTCTAATGCAAATTCAACTCATTCCTCTTTTTCTGGCCTTGGGGTTTAGGGCCATTATCCTGCTGATTATCCTTTATGCATTGTCTTGAAGAGTTGTTAAATTACTTTCAATCTTCTTTTCTCCAAGTAAGAGACAATTTCTTTAAGTTATCTCAGAGGTCCTAATTTATAATCATTTATTAGTTTTTCCATTCTTCCTCTCATTTCTCCTCTCTCAGACTGTGATTCTAACCTATTAAATACAAATCTGGTAAAGATCTGATCCATGTCAAATAAGTTCTTATGCTGTAAGTGCTGCCATAGCTTGCCATCAGGTGTGCCACTGCAGCAGAGCCACCTTGTTGGTTGAGATTGGGCTTCACTAAGACCAGACCCTCCTCTGCCATGCTAACTTAGGAGCAGTGATAAGGGTGTGTGCTGGAGAAGCAGAGGGAGACCAGTGTATCAAGTTTTTTCTCTCTGCCAGGTGCTTTACACAATTAGTAAAATCTCCACAAGAATCCTCTGTGCATGACATTATTCTCCTTTTACAAATCTATAACTCCAAGATCTAGTCGCCAAGTAACTTGCCTGGGGTCCCAGAGCTAAAAGTTGAACGCAGAGCTTTTTCACTCCAAAGCTATACTCTTTTCTCAGGACATAATGGTGCTCCAAGATCTGAATCTCAAATTTGGGTCAACATCAGTCCAACCTCCTTCAATGGAGGAAGGGTGGAGACTGGGAGCACCATAAAGTGACCTGGAACACTTTAAATCCAACCTGGGGCCTCAGTACCCGGGTCATTTCTTGGTTGCCTATGTTCTTAGCTGTTCAGTAGGTGTAGGGTGGCTTTTAAACTGGGCTAGTAGTTCCTTAGACCTATCAAACAAGACCTGGTTCTTTTTCTGATCATTGCCAGCCTCTGCCAGCAGTATTAAAATTGGACAGGGGCAGAGTATGCCACTCTGGAAGCTCCAATGGCCTATAGCCTGGGACATGTGACCTCATTATCAGGAGAGAGATGCAGTGATCGAGCCTCACTGGGCTCAACCCACCTGAGCCTGCTGGTAAAATCACTTTCTTCTCTCACCTTTAGATCTCTTCTATCCTTCAATCAGCTCTATTTTGAAGATAACAAATTATGTATTGCTTTAGATAATACGATTAATTTTTTGTTTAGAAAAGTGAAAGTTAAAAAAAAATTAGAGGCCGGGCGCGGTGGCTCAAGCCTGTAATCCTAGCACTTTGGGAGGCCGAGACAGGCGGATCACGAGGTCAGGAGATCGAGACCATCCTGGCTAAAACGGTGAAACCCCGTCTCTACTAAAAAATACAAAAAACGCCGGGCGCGGTGGCTCAAGCCTGTAATCCCAGCACTTTGGGAGGCCGAGGCGGGTGGATCACAAGGTCAGGAGATCGAGACTATCCTGGCTAACATGGTGAAACCCCGTCTCTACTAAAATACAAAAAACTAGCCGGGCGCGGTAGCGGGCGCCTGTAGTCCCAGCTACTTGGGAGGCTGAGGCGGGAGAATGGCGTGAACCCGGGGGGCGGAGCTTGCAGTGAGCCGAGATCGCGCCACTGCACTCCAGCCTGGGAGACACAGTGAGACTCCGTCTCAAAAAAAAAAAAAAAAAAAAAAAAAATACAAAAAACTAGCCGGGTGACGCGGCGGGCGCCTGTAATCCCAGCTACTCGGGAGGCTGAGGCAGGAGAATGGCCTGAACCCGGGAGGCGGAGCTTGCAGTGAGCTGAGATCCGGCCACTGCACTCCAGCCTGGGCAACAGAGCAAGATTCCGTCTCAAAAAAAAAAAAAAAAAATTAGAAATGGAGGGAAATACATAATAGAACATAATTTAAATATCTACTTAGTAGACTACCATGTTAGCATTTTTAGTTAATCTTACTTTAACACTATATAGTACAAATACATTGTACTTATAGTATATACATGATATTCTATAGCATATCTTCACATCCATGTACATACTGCATAGGTCCGCACTTCTATAGTCGACTAGTATTTTTTCTCCTAATCCTGCCACTCGACTGGATCAATCCAGCTCTAAATCCAAGGGTGGTAAGCCACAACCAGACAACTTTCAGGAATGCAGTTAGTCCAAACACCCTCCAGTGACCCAGTGCACAGCAACCCTGGCTTAGTAGAAACAGTGGACGTGGAGGTGGCAGACCCGTGCCTGAACACCATCTTTGCTACCTTCTACCTGTGTGACCTTAGACATGTTTCTGAACTTCCATTTCTCATCTATAAAATGAAAATAATATCATATACCTCATAGAGTTGTTGAAAGGGTTAACAAATATAAGCTTTAAAGTACAAATGTTACTTATAATTCACTTTTATCCTCTGCTGGGTTCACTTAGGAATAGCAGCAGTTTTCTGATTCCTATTACTCATCTAGGGGGAATACATAAGGAGCCTCATGTGTGGTGCCCCAAGACAGCAGTGGTGATTAGGAGCCCCTACCTCTTTCTATTAGTGAATATCTACCTTGATGCTATTGTATAATAGGCCCGTAAGAACACAGAATGCAAACAGAAAAGTAGAAGATACAGTTGTCCTTGAGGAATTTACTATTTAACCTTAAAGATAAATCATGAAAACAAAAGACAATTACAAAGCCACAAATGCTACTCACAAATGAATACAGAATAATGCATTATAAACTAGATAGGCTAATAGATTAGATGAATTTGGTCTAGGAGAATATGGAAATAAGAAGTGATTAGCCTGGGGTTAGACCTCTTGGATAAAATCAGTTCTGAAGGAGGGAAGGGAATGACTGAAAAGAATGAAGAGGATACTCAGGAAAGGGGAGTGGTACAAGCAAAGATGATGGCCTAGTAATGAAGAGCCAAGTTAGATGATCTAAGAAAGAGAGGAAACCCTAGTATCATCTCACAAAACCTTCACAAAAACCTTATGAAGTTCACACTATTATCTTAATTTTACAAATGCAGAAACTCAGGTTCACAGCTTGTCCAATAGGGAGCTGGAGTTGGAATCCAGGCCCCTGTTGACTCCATGGTAACAGTTTCTTGGTGAGTGATTCCCAGAGCAAGCATGCTGGGTTGTCCACCTCTGTTCAAGTCAACCATTTTCCTTCCTAAATTGAAGTAACTGTTTTTACTCCTTCTAGAACTGTTACCTTCTTCTTGGGCTTTTAACACCTTATACTTTATTTGACTGACCGCTTCCCCAACAGGATGGTGTCACTTTGACTTCTACTGTTGATTTTTTGAAAAGGTAAGCAACTCCTTACCTTTTCAAAATTACCTTACCAAAAGGTAAGCAAATTTGGCCCCATGTGCAGAAATAAAAGCATACCTTTCAAGCCTCTGATCAGTCCAGGTCACATTTGGAGATCCAACTAGAGCCACTCAAAACTAACAATGCTTTGAAAGCTGGCTGTTGATTAGAAATGGGAATGTCAAGTTACCTTTGCTCAAACAATAAGCTCATTACGAGGTACTTCAGAGAGAGTCAGGCATTAAAGACCTTGCTTTGATGACTTTGAAAAGCTAGGAAACGGCAGAATTAGTTACAGAGTGTTTTTCCCTCAAATCAGAGACCAAAGATTGTGGGAAACTCTTATCGTATAGAAAGACATTTACAGAAAAAAAAGACAGACGTCTTTTTTATCTAGGGCTGGGCTCAGTGGCTCACACCTGTAATCCCAGCACTTCAGGAGGCCAAAGCCAGTGGATCACTCGAGGCAAGAGCTCAAGACCAGCCTGGCCAACATGGCAAAACTCCTTCTCTACTACAAATACAAAATTTAACTGGGTGTGGTGGTGCGCGCCTATAATCCCAGCTATTCAGGTGGCTGAGGCACGAGGATGGCTTGAACCCCGGAGGCAGAGGTTGCAGTAAGCCAAGATTGCACCACTGTACTCCTGCTTGGGCGACAGAGCAAGACTCTGTCTCAAAAAAAAAAAAAAAAAAAAAAAAAAAAGAAAAGAAAAAGAAGAAGAAGAAAAACAACATACATACATATATCTCTGTACATGGATTATAACACATTGACTAACTAATGAGTTATTTTTTTTTTCCTGAGCCACCATGCCTAACCTTTATTTCTACTCCAGTCTCTATTTGAGAAGAAATGAGTTGCTTAATAGAAAATCTTAGAAAACACTAGTTCAGTGAATGTTCAATAACACTCAAGTGATTCCCTGGCACACCTATCAGCTTTCTGTAACTGGGTTGTACTAGTCTACCCACAGTCTCTTACCCGGTCCCTCTGGGTAGAGATGGTACCCTAAGGATGCTGGGGATCTGTAGCCAAAGAAAGCAAGAAAGGATACAGTCAATTACTTTTTAGTAACTTGTACTCTTAGCTTCTGCAAAATGACAAGTTTATTCTATTCTGGTTATAGCTAACAAAAGGGTATTTAATTCTCACTCCTATCCTACAACAGAGTGCCCCAAACAAAACAGACTTCATTTATATCCACAAATTTCTAAAACCACCCAAGATACTGCTGGTGTGAACAGGGGTGTCTCATGTGTGTGATAATCTTTCTTCATTTATTCACTCAACAAAAAAAAATTTTTTTGAGAACCTACTAAGTGCCAGACACCATTCTAGGTGCTTGAAATGTGACAGAACAAAAAAACAAAACAAAACAAAATCCCTGTCCTCATGGAACTTTATTCTAGTAAACAGGAGTTGGGGAGACAGACAATTTAAAATGAACATAAGAACAAATAACTGGCCGAGAGCCATGGCTCATGCCTGTAATCCCAGCACTTTGGGAGGCCAAGGTGGGCAGATCAACTGAGGTCAGGAGTTCGAGACCAGCATGGCCAGCATGGTGAAACCCTGTCTCTACTAAAAATACAAAAATTAGCCAGGCATGGTGGTATCCACCTGTAATCCCAGCTATTCAAATGGCTGAGGCACCAGAATTTCTTGAACCAGGGGGACAGAGGTTGCAGTGAGCCAAGATCGCACCACTCCATTCCAACCTGGGTGACAGAGCAAGACTCTGTCTCTAAACAAATAAATAAATAAACAGGCTGGGTGCAGTGGCTCACACCTGTAATCCCAGCACTTTGAGAGGCCAAGGTGGGTGGATCACCTGAGGTCAGGAGTTCAAGACCAGCCTAGCAAACATGGTGAAACCCCATCTCTACTAAAAATACAAACATTAGCTGGACATGGTGGTGCGTGCCTGTAATCCCAGCTACTAGGGAGGCTGAGGCAGAAGAATCACTTTAACTCAGGAGGGACGTTTCAGTAAGCCAAGATGACGCCATTGCACTCCAGCCTGGGCAACAGAGTGAGACTTCATCTCAAAAAATAAAATAAAATAAAATAAAATAAAATATATAGTTGCACTTCAGTTTACAACGAACCCACTAAACCCACTGTAAGTTGACAATATCCTAAGTTGAAAATGCATTTAATATACCTAACCTATCAAATGTCATATCCTAGCCTACCTTAAACATGCTAAGAACACTCATATTAGCCTACAGTTGGCCAACAACATCTAACACAAAACCTGTTTTATAATCCAGTGTTGAATATCTAATGTAATTTACTGAATACTATACTGAAAGTGAAAAACAGAATGATTGTATGGGCACTCAAAGTACGGCTTTTACTGAATACAGATGGCTTTTGCACTATCATCAAGTCAAAAAATTGTAAGTTGAACTATCGTACATTGGGGACCATCTGTAATAATAATAATGTGTTAGAAAGGAATAAGAAAGGACTATGGGCAAAACACCACATTCCAAGCACCTAAAACAGGGTGAAAGGATTGGGGTGCAGCCAGCTTGTGGCAGGAGGGGGATGCAAGGTCAGAAGGCAGATTCCTCCGTTAAGTAGAGTGGTTAATGTTGGTCTCACTGAGAAGGTGCGATTTGAGCAAGGACCTGAAAGAGGAGAAGGTTTTCACCAACCAGGTACCTAGGGGAAGAGCATTCTAGGCAGACAGAACCATGGCACGTCATGGAAATAGCAAGGAGACCATTGTGACTACAGAAAATAAAGCTAGGTGGGAGAGTCACGGGAGAGGAGGATGGAGTGAGTAAGCTTAACTTTCTACTTTCTGATCACGAGGGTGTTTTTCAAACTTTTTGTAAAGCTCAGAGTGAAGATAATTTACCCTTTAAAGAGATTTACGTATTGACATATAAATATAGACACAACATAATTAAGTAAAAGTAGGTAACAAAATAGTATTTACATACAGGATTCTTTTAAACTTTAAAAGAGAGAGAGAGAGAAAGAGAGAGAGAGAGAAACCCTCTCATGGTTCTCACTTTCTCCTTCGTACACTTAAAAAAATTTTTTTTTTCTTTTGAGACAGAGTCTTGCTCTGTCACCAGGCTGAAGTGCAGTGGCGCAATCTCGGCTCACTGCAACCTTCTCTTCCTGGGTTCAAGTGATCCTCCTGCCTCAGCCTCCAGAGTAGCTGGGACTACAGGCGTGCGCCACCATGCCCAGCTAATTTTTGTAATTTTAGTAGAGACGGGGTTTCACCATGTTGGCCAGGATGGTCTCGATCTCTTGACCTCATGATCCGTCAGCCTCAGCCTCCCAAAGTGCTGGGATGACACGTGCAAGTCACCTCACCTGGCTCCCACACTTGAAAAATTTGAGAGGAATGCTGGGTGTAGAGGCACTCACCTATTGTCCCAGCTACTCAGGAAGTTGAGGTAAGGAGATTGTTTGAGCCCAGAAGTTTGAGACCAGACTGGGGAACTCAGTGAGACCCCATGGGGGAAAAAATTTTAAAAATGAAACAATTTGGGGGAAAGAATCTATCCTTTATATATCAACTTCAGGCTGGGCCTAATGGCTTTCCTTGAACCCAGGAAGTTGAGGCTGCAGTAAGCCATGATTGTGCCACTGCATTACAGCCTGGGAGAATGAGTGAGACATCTCGAAAATAAATAAACGAAAATTTTAAAAATAAAGGGGAAATTTAACACGGTGATATTTTCAGCAAAAGGCAGAGAAGACTCCTCACTAGGACACCCAGCTTGTGAGGCAGCTGACTTCGAGTTTGTACTTGGCTGTCATGTACCTGGGACGTACCAGGCACAAGTCACAGCCACACCGTTTTTGGAGGGGTCACCAGTCAATGAGATGAAGTACAGTGAGGCCCCAGTTCCCGTACAATGGACTAGTGAACGGTCAAAGTGTGTGTGCTTTTTTAGAGTTTGACAAATGAAAATAGCAGAACTGTGCCAAATGAAACTATTTAATCTGTTCATATAGGGGAGGGGTGGAGCAACAGCAGAGAACACTTCAGGGTTTCTCACCTAGGGTGCTCTGTGATGACTCAGGGACTGGCCTGGCTCCTTTGGGCCATTGATCAAAGCCATTTTGAAGCAGGGAGTGCTTAGTAGGAGCTGAGCTTTCCACCAGAAAGACAACTTAGGAAATAGTTCCTGGCTGTGAGAACCTAAGAGGTATCCAGAGGGATGGGAATCTCAGAGATAATGGCAGTCATCAAATGGAACTGAAGCAGGTAGAGAAAGTGGTTTCAAAAGGATCTAAAGGTGATGGAAAACATTTCAATGGTTAAGCCACTTAGATAACTAATAGGAAGAATTCAGTGGGAAGAAAGATCCCCACTGGAAGCTCCAGAAAATGGGCTATATTGCTGACCAGGAAGGGAGATACAGGAAGCCTATAAAGTTGGCTTAAACCTCATGTTGGTTAAACATCATGGTATTCACAGACTCGAACTGCAAATGAGAAGATCCAGTGGGAAAACATTCCAGATCACTAAGGGAATGGCACAGGCTTGTAGGAAATGTATTGGGAATTAGATAGAGAAACCCACATTGAACAAGAAACAGGAATCCTTAAACACGTATTAACTCAAATTATATACTTACTGACTGCATTGAGTGCTTATTCACTATCACTACCAACAGGGGCATTATGCTTCTTGCTGAATGGCCACAAAAACATACTGCCTGTGTTCAATAAGCCTACAATCTGCCGCAGCCTCCTGAGTACCTGGGACTACAGGCGCACATCACCACACTAATTTTTTTTTTTTTTTTTTTTGAGATGGAGTCTTGCTGTGTCGCCCAGGGTGGAGTGCAGTGGTGCGATCTCAGTTCACTGCAGCCTCTGCCTCCCAGGTTCCAGCGATTCTCCTGCCTCAGACTCCCAAGTAGGCTAGCTGGGATTACAGGTGCGCGCCACCACATCCAGCTAATTTTTGTATTTTTAGTAGAGATGGGGTTTCACCATGTTGGCCAGGCTGGTCTCGAATTCCTGACCTCAGGTGATCCACCCACCTCAGCCTCCCAAAGTGTGGGATTACAGGTGTGAGCCACTGCACCCGGCCCACCACACTAATTTTAAAAATGTTTTGCAAAGACAGGGTTTTGCCATGTTGCCTAGGTCTCAAACTCTTAGCCTCAAGCAATCCTCCCGCCTCAGCCTCCTAAAGTGCTGGGATTACAGGTGTAAGCCATGGAGCCCAGTCTCAAATTTCCCCTTTAGTACAATCCAGACACTCAATCTTTTCTTTTTTTCTTAATTCAAAATACCATTGTACAGCTTGTCCTTCTGAAATGATCTATTCCCTTTGTCTTGCCATTCTAATTATGTAAATTTTCCTGCCAGATTTAATTCACACCTATGAAAGAGGGCAACACAACGGACATTACCACTACCAGAAAACCACTCAAGCTGGGCCATCAGTATCACCTTCAAATGTCATCACACTGTTATTAGTATTGCTGTCATATATGAAACAAAACCTAAATTATTACCAGCTTTGCCTTCTGCAACTAGTGCCTCCTCATTCCTCCCACGTGACAGGACACCCTGAAATCCCCCCCAGGCAACAATGCTAAATGAAATTGGCAGTCTTTCCTTCTTGTGTGGCATCAGGCTTTTTCTGTCTTGAGTAAGGGCTGTCTTTATCATGCATGATTCCCAACAGTACTGCTCTTGACCCCTGAGTGGAGACCCACACCCTATGGAGCTTCTCTACTAGCTCCAACCCCTTTCACCACTCCCTGCTCAGCCTTCAAGGCCTGAGGTAGGAGGGAAAAGCCAGGATGAAGTGGCAGTCAAGAGGATCACCCTTCCCCTACTCCATTCTCCCCTCTCCTGTCACCCATTTCTGACTGGCCGTCAATCCTATCAGGGGTCCATAAAGCTGGGAGGACTCTGGCCCGGGAGAGGGGGGTAGGGGTTAGGCAAACAGGCCAGGGAGGCAGTTGGTTGAAATTTAACCACAATATTCTCAGTCTCTATTGTTTTGAGTGAGGCCCAATATTTCCACAGCAGGATTATAGGATCTGATTAACCATGTTAGACAACAATGCCGAGCTGGGATGGGCTTCCCCTTCCAGCTGCCAATATGAAAAAGTAAATACAACACATTTCAGAAGGGACTCCCAGCAGCCCCTGAGCCCTACTCCCCAATTCTAACTCTGCTACTGTTTTGGGCCCCAGAGTAAGGGGAGGGAGGAAGAGTGTGGCACTGCATGCTCCTTTAACTACTGGCCCTTGGCCCAGCAGGACAAGTAATCCTAGCACAATCTTCCCAGGTGAGTCAATGGCTGTGCGCTCCCCACACCCTGGAGCTCTTCCAGTGCTTCTTCCGGGTTCCCCTGGTAGACTGGCCCAGATTCTCAAGAACCCATGAGAGTTGGGTGCCGAGTGGGTGGAAGGGTAGCAAAATCTGTTGGACTCCAAACAGAGAAACTGAGTGGCGTGGGACTTAATAGCTGAGAAGAGTGATGAAGCCTTTGCTAGAATACTTGGGTGCTACCTAATGATTTCCTATGTGCTAGGATAGAGAACTGAGAGCCCAGAGCTGAGAGGATACATAAAAGGCCACCACAAAAAAAAAGTCTCAGAAGATGGGATGAAAGATCAAGAACAGATGGACTTCTAGATCCTCAAATAGAGAAGGATTCCCTATGGTCCCTCTTCCTCACATAAGACAAGCTACCTCATACCCTCCACACATTGGATGTTCTACTCATGGTGAGGTCTTCTGAGGCCTTGGCCAAGAACACAAGGAAAAAACACAGAGCAATGAGCTTCCCTGGACAAGAGTACCCTGTAGCAGCTTCCAGGGTGTCACCGCAGCTGGGAACCCCCCTCCTACAAAGCGTGGACTTCCTTCTATTCCTGCATTCCCCTCTGTATCTAAGAGCCTAGCGTAATCCATTACAATTTTGCTAGCCCATACATTTATGCATGTTAGTAACAGAGATGAGGAACCAAGGTTCTTGAGCTCTGAGTTTGGTAGCTTCCTTGCAGTATGTCACTTATTCCTTTCAAACAGATTTTTCTTCAAGAAAAATTTGAAGACAGAAACTATTTCACAGCAGAGTTTAGAAAAACATATTCTGATTGTATCAAAACCTAGTTAACGTAAAATTATATTATTTAATGGTATAATACCCCTGCAGTGATATTTTCTGAGTTAGGGTTAACACTGACCCTGTTCTCAAAGAGTATAATCTAACGAAAGGATGAAAACAGAAAAGTGCACAAGAAATGTGTCTATTAACACAGTCTACATTAATAGCACAAGCAGAACAGACAAAGTGAGCTTACCATATCATGAGGAAGGGCTATTAAGAGAATTTAGGCTTACCCTATACTCTTTGGAGTGAATTTGTGTAGTTTTGTAAGTTAGAGAAAATAAGAGACAGAATAAATGGAGAGAGAAAAATGCTCCTGGTGACAATGTAAGGAATGAAACCAGGAGGAGCAGCACAGCCTTTTCCATTCCCCACTCCTCCCGCCAGCTTTGTACAGAGTATACAAGGGGCCCCTGCTTATCTCCCAACAGACGTGGGCTAAGGAGGAGGTAAGGGCTTGGGAAAATGGGAGGTCTAAGTGAAAAGGAAGGAAAGAAAAGGGAGTCCAAATGTACTGCTGGATAAAAACAAGCCGCAGTAGGGCTGAGTATCAAGAAATGTGAGCATCTCTCCTTCCCCCAGTGCTCACTGTGGGTGCGCTGCACCAGGCCTGTGGAAGGATTTTGGTCTCAACAGGCTAGACTCTTTCCAGTTCAGAGCATAGGAACACAGATCTCACTCTTTGCCACCTTACACCATAGGAATTAGCTCCACAGGAGTCAGGGAAAGATAGAGACTAGAAGTTTTCTTTTTGCCTTCTCAATAACTTTACTATCCCTTGGAAATTCTCCTCGATCTGGGAGACTGGCTGCCTGGTGACAAGAAAAGAGAATGACCCTAGTGATATCTTTCAGGACCCAGCCTGAGCTCTGCTTTTAAGACTTGCTGGGGAAGTCCCCATTGAGGCATGAGAAAAGGAGGTGCTATCCAGCTGGAGTGGAAAGGGATGAGGCTTTCTCTCCAAGCAAAGAGCATGCCTGTCCTAGCTAACTACGGGGGACCAGCCCGCAAGGCCAAGTAGGCCTTGCAACCTAGGTGGCGCTATTTCTCTACTTTTTAGGTCGAGTTCCTGCAGGAACTTCCTCGAGGTCCCAAGTCCTGCTCCTGGTTTGCTGGCTTGCTCGTGTAAACCACCTTATATTATTTTTTTTTCTAAAAATACTCCAAAGCAATTGAAAGAGTCCCTTCTCCCACCAGCCAGCTCTGGCCCCAGCCCCAGCCCCGGGGAGCGGGCGGGTAGGCGGGGAGGTGGGCCACTGCTTTATTAAACACAGGGAAAACTAATATTTACGGAATAAAATTTATGGAGCAGCCACGAGAATTCGACCCTTTTATGTGCATGTAGAGTGGGGGTTGGGCCAGGCTGGGGGCCTCAGGGAGGGGCCCAAGCCAGGGGGTAGGGCTGGAATACAGCCTGGCTAGGCCAATTTGTCAAAGCAGGGATTTCCCTGGAGTTGCCTTAGGATGAATGATGCTCAACCACTACCCCTAGTTTTTGGGGGTAAGGGCTTCAGGGCAAGAATGCCTATGGCAGGGCCTCTCGTAGCAATGTTTCTCTAAGGATGTATTTAAGCAATACCCCCATGGAGACAGCAACCTTTCGGGATGATGGGGGCAGTGGATGGAAGGTTACTAGCTATACTATTAACCTTTTTGGAAGGTCACACATTATTTTTGAGAACATCAACATTTTGCTCTTAAGATTTTACCTACTATTTTGAGGGATTCACAGGCCTCTGGCCCCGCTGTGATGAAAAATGTCTTGAGTCTGTGCTCTTAGAGCACAGGGAATGCCCAGGGTGAAGAACCCGTATTTTCTCCAAGCTTGCTTGGGAAGCCTTTCCATCTCCCATGTGCCTTGTAGATAATGAAATCTGACTATCTAAATTATGCTGAAAAGAAACAAAAGATCGGCTCAGTGCGGTGGCTCACACCTGTAATCCCAGCACTTTGGGAGGCCGAGGCAGGTAGATCACCTGAGGTCAGGAGTTCAAGACCAGCCTGACCAACATGGTGAAACTCTGTGTCTACTAAAAATACAAAACTTAGCTGGGCTTGGTGGTGGGTGTCTAATCCCAGTTACTCGGGAGGCTGAGGCAGGAGAATCGCTTGCACACAGGAGGTGGAGGTTGCAGTGAGCCAAAATCGTGCCATTGTACTCCAGCCTGGGCAACAAGAGCAAGACTCCGTTTCAAAAAAAAAAAAGAAAGAAAGAAACGAAAGGGCAAAGTAAGCCAGCTGATAGGCTGTTTTTATTTAGTTCCCAATTCACTTCAATGACAGTCACTACCACATAGCACACTCTAGGGTCCTCTGGTCTGGGGGTAAAGTTATCAGCAGTGACTGGGAAGGAGCCTTGGTGGAGCTCTCAGACTCTGCTAGCAGGAAAAAGCATGAGGGTAAGTCCTGGAGTCCTCAAGAGCTCCTTCCTTGAAGAGGCCCAGGGGAGTAGAACATCTTATTGAAAAGAGGCAAGGTCATGGGATACGGACGTTTACAGTGGGAGACTGGAAAGAAGGACCTAATGTCCTTTCTGGAAAATAAATGTTTTCATTAGTGTGTATAATAATGCTGCGAAGAACTCAGCTGTCTGGGCTTAAATTCTGGCTGTCACTTATTAGCTGTACGATCTTTGATAAGTCACTTACTCATTCAAGACCCAATTTCTTAGTGGGTTAACAGCATCTTCCTCATACGATGCCATGAGGATCAATGTCAGGTGCTCATTAGAGTACCTGGTATACATTAACTGCTCAATAAATATTAGCTATTTATTATTGTTTTTCTGATTATAATTATTTTATTATTGTTTGATCATCTTCTCTTGAGACTTGACATCAGGACAGAAACACCAGTATATATACAAGATATATGAATAAGGAGGCATTTAACCATCACAAGTAAATAAACCAGAAATGGGACAGGCATGGTGGTTCATGCCTGTAAACCCAGCACTTTGGGAGGCTGACGTGGGCAGTGATCTCACTAGAGCCCAGGAGTTTAAGACCTGCCTGGACAACATGGCAAAGCCTTGTCTCTACACACACACAAAATACAAAAATTAGCTAGGCGTGGTGGTGTGTGCCTTTAGTCCCAGTTACTCAGGAGGATGAGGTGGGAGGATCGATAAACTACCCCGCATGGTAGTTTAACCTGTTGCCTATACTTTGGAAACAAAGAGAAAAATGCATTCAAGTTTGACACAGGAAAGCAGCAATCATCTATCTATCTTGTGCCCACCATGAAGAGAGTTCTCAAGGTCGAAGTTTCCAAATGGAGGTTTAGCTCTGGCCACTGCAGAGAAGTTTAAGAAGAATCTGAAGGACTGGACTGATAGCTAGACTTCATCCAGAGACAACAATGGGGTGGTACCCAGTGAAGTGAATTGGGTTATGAGTTCCACAGCATAAGTGATCCCAAAAGCAGGGGAGTGTGAGTGCTTCTTATTCCATGCAAAAGACAGAAGTGGGTCTCTGAGGAGTGTCGGGGGCTGGCTGGCTAGAGACTCTAGGGAAAGGTAGACAAGGCTCCCTGAGTGTGTGGTGCTTTCTTGCTGACTTGCCCTATATACCTAAAGTCCATGGTAGAAACCTGAATCTACAGAACCTCCACCAAAAGAGAGGAGAGCATGGGATTCTCAGAGACTGGCTTCCACTTGAATAGGAAGGCCAATTCCCTGTGGGCCTGTCAACATGAACTTCAGTTTTCTTGCCCCTACAGTAGGCCTCTGACTGGGTCACTGTTTTAGAAATATTGCTGCCATGCAAGCTTCTTTCAAGGTGAAGCTTGGAAGCTATTCTCCAAGTCCATCCTCAGCAGCTGAGGCCACAACAGGTTAACTGAAGAGCCCCCTTGGCTTCTTCCTCTTGACCTTTGACAGCTGAGGTCTCTGCAGAGGGCCTGAAGTACCCTAGAAAAAAGGGAACCCAAGTTAGTAGGGGTTTTGAAATAGTTCCACTGAAATTAGGAAAGGAACTTTCTTCCTCTCATGGCTCCTGGTTAGGACGAGGCCTTCTTTTTTTTTTTTTTTTCGCCCAGGCTGGAGTACATGGACACAATCATAGTTCACTGCAGCCTTGAACTCCTGGGCTCGAGCAATCTGCCTGCCTCAGCCTCCAAAGCAGCTGAGACCACAGGCACATGCCGCCATATCTGGCTAATTTTGTTTTTTGTAAAGATAGGGTTTACTTTGTTGCCCAGGTTGGTCTCAAACTCCTGGCTTCAAGTGATCCTCCTGCCTTGGCCTCCCACAGGTTGTGATAACAAGCGTGAGCCACCATGCCCAGCTAGAAAGAAGAGGCATTCAGGAAGTGTCTGACATAGGTATTTTGAAGTCTATGTCAGGCAGCAAATGTGATATAAGACCCTAAGCAGGAGATGGAGATGTCCCTTCTCCCCCAAGGAACAGCCTCGCTGACTATCACTGGTCATCACTGGCCATCACTGGAAGTGGGATAAGGTGAAAGAGGAGTCGAGGCACATCATTTTTACAAGAACTACAGAGAAGAGACAGCAAGGGAAGATGTGCAAAACCATGACTCTCCATCTAGACACCTACAATTTGGAGCCTGGTCACAAATATCCCTCAATATTGTTGAGGCAGTGCCAATGAAGTAGCAGTTCCAGGGACCACTGGTTTGGGGGATATAGGTGCCAACTCTCAGAACACCATCCAAGAAGCTGCTCATGACTTACTGTGGACTCTTTCTCAGGCACTGAGAGGGTTGGAGCTGAGGAGACCAGTTGTTCTGGCTGGTTTACACATTGGCTATGAATTCCTTGCGGGGAAGCACTGTTTGAGGTCTGAGGATCTCCTGAAATCAGAAAGATCAAGAGAAGATAGTGATAAATGCCTTCTTCTTACCAGGAAGACATTAGTATTCACCAAGCATTCTGATAAAGGCCAGGGTTTGGTACAAATATGTAAGTAGACAGAAGTAGCCACAAGTCCAACTTCCAGCTGACTTTCAGAAAGCCCTGTTTCTGCTATGAAGATTTCCCCAGGCCCACTTTCAGCAGGTAGGATGAGAGTTTCCTTTACTCAAAATACCCAGCTGTTCTTCTACATATTCCCTGACATGTCTCAGGTATGGAGATTAACTTTTTTTTTTTTTTAAGAGATGAGGTTTTTGCTATGTTGTCCAGGCTGGTCTCAAACTCCTGGCCTTCCCTACCTTGGCCTCCCAAAGTGCTAGGTTACTGGTGTGAGCCACTGCACCCAGCCAGGGAAACTAATCTTTCTCCTGGTTCTTTTGCTAACCCTTCTAAGCACCTAGACCAGAGCCACCCAATCAAACTTTCTGCAGTGATGGAAATGTTCTGTGTCTGCACTAACTTGGTAGCCACCAGCCACATGTGGCTACTAATCACATGAAATGAGGCTGGTGCAAAAGAGAAAATACATTTTTAGTATTATTTCATTTTTATTAATTTAAACTTAAATAGTTATATGCGGCTAGAAAACTATCATATTGGACAGCATAAACCTAGATCCTAATTGTATCCTCAGACAGACCAGGTACCTCTGGAGTGCTCACCAGTGCCTTGATGCTTCTGTCCCACTTGGACCTCTTGTTTGGTGACTGCCATATACAGATTCTGCAGATTCATGACAAAAGGCTTTCCATCACCAATGCTGCATGCCTCTGGCAGTTTCTGTAAGAGAGAGGAGATACTGTCATTGGTTACACTGTACTGCTGGAGAAGCGATCTAATACCCCACATGCAGAACTGGCATCAACCCCAAATGAATTAACATAAAGCAGTTAGATCCAATAGGGGGCGTCCATATCCAAGCCTGGTGGCACCAATATAAAGATTTCTCGGGACATCTCCTCTGAAGCGCAACTCCAAATGTATATCTTATTTCCCCTAATCCTTAGGTCTATTATGTTTTCCCATGAATACCCTATAGATTTCTAGGCTCTTTTTCCAAAGGGATGATTTCCTAGAGGGCTACTTTAGGAAATTATTTCTCCTAAATTTTCCCTGAGCTGAACAAATTACTATTTTCATTAAATTCATTCCTAAACTAGAGAAACATGATAAAATTCAGGATAAAGGAGAGAGAGCAAAATGGTAATGACAGACTGAAACACAAGAAAAAATTATGGAGCTGTGATGTTCAGGCAGAGGAGACAGGAAACACAAAGCTGACAAAACTTTTGAGGCCCCCTGCCATTTTCCATTCCCCACTGCTGTCCCACGCTCCTTTACTCTATCACCCACAGGCTCACAGTGGGCTGAGATTCCTCCAAGGTGGTGAAAACTGTTCTTGAGGGGTAAAAAAAATTTACTCTTTTAAAGCATAAAGCGTGCACACACATACACACACACACACACACAGCGTACATAGATTTTTTGGTATATCTGTGGCATTAAAATTTCCTGAGAGGGAGTGATTAGGCAAAAAATGTCTTAAAAGGTTCCTCAGGGAAGTGATAATTTTTAAAAGGCTGAGAAACACTGTTATGATTACATTATATTTATCTGTTTCCTTCACTACAGAATGAACTGTGGACTTATATCCAGAGCAAAATGATTTGCCTAGTTGTAGTTTCATACACTTGGCTGAACTGGGTTGAGGGAATGGCTGAAGACTGAACAAAGTGCAATAAAAATGAGATGAAAGAGTAGGGTATCTAGTGGTCCCAAACCTGGCTGCACTTCGGAATCTTGGAAAGGGCCCAGAACTATTTCACCTGTTCCTAGGCGTGCAAATCACCATGGTTCCCAGCCAAGTTAGCAGGTCCCCAAGAGCAGCCATGCCAGCAGCTCACATGGGAACCAACCCAAGAATCCTGGATTGGCCCATATCGTGGGTCAAGGGCACCTTTTTGTGCTATAAGGGCATTCATTTCTGAAAGCCCCTCGTGGGAGAAAGATAGAAAAGAGAAAGTGTGAGAAACAGGAAAGCAGGTGCTGAACCAGTCAGGATAGCTGAAAACCTTGTTGATTACCAGGAAATGTCACATACATTTCTACTCCAACCCTATCCCCATAAAGACTATATCAGGCCTGGACTTTCACTGGAAACCACAGGCAATGAATCAGTGCCCCGAGTCCAAACTTTGCCTCTAGCCAGTAATCACACTAGGAGTCTAACAGCCCTCTGGCAGCATTCCCTGAGGAATGAACTGAAACAGGGAAGGTAAACTATCAGGCCACACCACCTCTACCCTACCTCACTCTCCTTCCTAAGTTCAGCTCTCTAACTCTCAAGACACCGCCTTCAAAAGAGGGTTCTCTCCTCCACAGCCAGAGAGCCCTGATGGTGGGGAGGCAAACAGCTGCCCTCCTTCCTTATATATTGACCTCTAGCATCTCCCTTCATACTACCCAAGAAATGCAGCCTCTCTTAGGGTCACTCATACATGACTTGGTAGGCACTGTGCTATCTACACAAATGGGTTAGGCAGAATGAGGCAGTCCAGAGTCATTTCCTCCTGCCCTTTCCATGGAATCAAACAGATTCATCAATTTTTCAGTGTGACCTTCACTCAGCTCCTAAGTATTTAACCTCAAAATGAAGTGCCAAAAATGTTGGACCTGCGTCTAAATGTGGAAACTAATCTAAGCCCTTCCTCTGTCCTTCCCCTTCTCAGAGAGATCTGGTCCTGCAGTTGCTGGCAAAGTTATTCCACCTGACTATCTATTCTCAGAAAAGTCCTAGCAACAGCATATTGCTAGAATTGTCGAATACTTAAATATGCTAGACATTGTTCTAAGTACTTAAAATGTATTAAACCATTTTTGTGTTTTCTACTACTATTTTCCTGGCATCTAGAAGAACGCTGAGGTCACCTCACGGTAGAGGCTCAGTAACTATGTGTGAATAAATGAGCACGGTAGGCACTAGCATGACCCCGTTTGGCTGAGATGGTCCCAGCTAGTAAGTGGTGGCACAGGGTTAGAGCCCAGGCAGTCTGGCTTCAGGGCCCACACATATAATTACTATCCTATTTACTTCCCTGAACAGCAAAATTTTAGTCAAAAGGGCAATCCAGCTTCTCCGAGGATCACAACCTGCAATCCTTCACATCCCAGATGACCTGCCATCCAGCTGAGGAACAAGTTCCCCAAGGTGTCAAGAAAAGGGAGCAGATAAAAAGGAGACAGCTGGACCAGACTGGAACCCGTGGGAGCTGAGAGACCATACTCTTAATCCCATTCTAGCCATTCCCCATTATCACAGATTCCTTGGGCCTCATTCTCAAAATATACTAGGGAAGAGAGGTGGAGAGGCAGGAGCTTGGGAAAGAGAAACATTAGCTCCTGGGGCAGGACAATGGTAGTGGCTATCTGGGGCAGGCAGCAGAGATCAAAGGGAGAATGCTGGAGTCAGGAGTAAGTAAAGTAAATAGTGCCCCCTGCCATAGGTGCGACTGAGCCAGGAGCATGATGTACCAGCCACAATGCGGGTCACTGCCCAAAGTGGGGAGGGAAAGAAGAGTCAGGTCAGCCTACTTGTAGAATGTGTTCATCTGATTAACCCAGAATCAATTCTAGTAAGCAAAAAAGTTACTGAGAGTCTGCTATGTGCCAGGCACTACAGGATTCAAGGCAGGGGAAACAGATGCATCAATCCTTCCCTCATAACAGGTCTGAGTTAATAAAAAAATAGTAACTCAGAGTCCCTACCTCAAAGATTTGCATGTGGGAGATAGGCAGACATATGTTGTTTTGTTTTATTTTTCAAGTGATTTGCTATAACAGAGTTCTAAACAAAGGGTAATAGGGAACCAGAGAAGAAGAAAGGGATGAATTTTGACACAGAATTCTGCAAAAAGCATCAGAGGTGGTGACATCAAGACAAGCCTTGCAAAGTTAGACTTTGGATGTGCTGGAAGTAAGTGAAGCATAAAGGTGTGAAGACAGGATATGTGGATGTGTCTCATGGGAAACAAGACTAGAAGGCTAAGTTCACATTCACTAGTTTGCAAAGGACTTCATTTTTTAAGGTTATGCCCAAGGGAATTTCCTTTTGTTTCACAAAGTGGCTTTCTCTGCTCTACAACTGTTTGCCAAAGCTTCCTTGGCTCCAAACTAGCATTGATGGAACAACGAGGAATCCAGAGCTGCTTCCAGGCTTTGCTTTTTAGATTCTCTGTTACATTTACCTAAACTCTTAGTACTTCCTCATTACTTACTTCTAGTAGTGTGATTTTTCAGCAGCCACAAGAGCTATATTACTCTCCCATCTCCAGTTCGCTGGGACTTTGGACCCTGGTATACAGCCATACCAGAAACTTTAGGCAAACCAAAGTGACAGAAATCCTGTAGGGCATTTTATTTCCCCTTCTTGTCCCTGTTGCAGCCCATCATGGTTCTGAGGGTCCAACCTCCCCTCTTTAGAGGTAACTCTCATCTTCATGAGGTCTACACTCACTCCCAGTGGTCCAGAAAACCCAAGACTCTCTCAGGATTTTCTAGAGAGCTTCCAATTAGCATTTTCAACTACAAATACAAAATCTGCCTCTCCTCCCTGACTTACTTTCCTCTGAGTTTCAGAAAAGAAACTTCTAGAATCCTGGGTAAGAAAGGCTAGATCTGATCTACTGCTCACCCTATAAATATGGGCCCACAGTCTGAGGATACAGGTTTAATGAAGAAAAAGGGAAAATAAGCTAACTGGAGCTCTCCAGAGTCAGCCTTTGAGCATGTCTTTGGTTCTGGCACCCGCCCCAGAAACTGGCACAGCCCCAAGGCCCTGGCACTAACCATCACAATATCGCAAGGGCAGGGCTCACAACACGTGACTTCCCTAAGAGTAAGAATTCCGCTCCTCCCTCTTGCAATGTGGTAAACATTGCTGGTCTGGATACAAACTTCCTTCCCTCGGGAGCCCAGGTCTCCACTTAGGGAATCACAGCAATGTGAACCATCAGCTTCCCTTAGGAATAAGAGCACATTAGAAAACTCTTCTAAGGTCTCAAATGGCCAGGGAATTTGCCAGAATAAAGAGAAAGGAACAAGAAATGTAGTTTAGGAAGAAGACTCTAAAGAGAAGGACTCTTCAAGAAACGTAACTCCCCCTCTGCCAATCCATTCATATTTAACAAATATTTGCTGATCATCTACTGTGGTGTTTGGGACTATTTAGATGCTGGGAATACGGTAGTGAACAAAAGAGATAAAATTCCCTGCTCTCTTGAAGTTTACATTCTAGAGGGGAGATCACCAACAAATATATAGCTAATTAAAATGTATACTCTGTGAGATGGTACTATTACCATCCAAATGAAATCCCTAAATCAAAGATAATCTGAAATGGCCCTGGATCCACGACACAGACCCAACTGCAGTAGTAAAACGCTGAGAGTCAGAAGCAAAGATGAACCCAATGCATGAGGATAGTATCAAGGTTTAAAAAAGAAAGCCCAAAGTAGCTTCTCACTCAAAGAGGAAGAAGCAAGGCTATTCAGGAATTAGAAAAAAAAAAAAGGAAATACACTTTAAGTTCTGGCCTTAAGGTCTCCAAGATGTGGATTTGTACCTAAGGTGGTCTTCTACTGGCTAGCTGTGACACTGTGGGCAAGCCATCATACTTAATGGTTTATTGTGAGAGAGAGGGGAGGGAAAGGAGAGACATTGGGAGTCAGGCACTGAGGGATCAAGACTAACAACATTTACATCACAGAATATGTGAAAGAATTAAATGAGAGAATTGAGTAAGTGCCCAAGAAATGTCTGTTCCTTCCCTTTGCAAGGCACACTGAGACTTTTCTTGCCTGGCCCTACTCCAGTGAGTGCTAAGTGGACTTAAGAAATGCCCTAATGATAAAGTACATAGAGAAACCAGGTCTGATCCAATTACAGATGGTCCCTGACTTACGATTTTTCTATTTTACTGATGATGTGAAAGTGATAGGCATTCATTACACTCCTTGACCTATGATGGGGCTATCTTTGGATAGTCTCATAAGTCAAAAACACACTTTCAACTCAGGATATTTTCTTTCTTTCCCCTTTTTTTTTTTTTTTTTTTTTTGAGATGAAGTCTTGCTCTGTCTCCCAGGCTGGAGTGCAATCTCTGCTCATTGCAACCTCCTTCTCCCAGGTTCAAGCGATTCTCCTGCCTCAGCCTCCCAAGCAGCTGGGACCATGGGCGCCTGCTGTCACGCCCGCCTAATTTTTGTATTTTTAATAGAGATGGGGCTGCACCATGTTGGTCAGGATGGTCTCGAACTCCTGACCTCAGGTGATCCATCCGCCTTGGCCTCCCAAAGTGCTGGGGTTACAAGCATGAGCCACCACGCCTGGCTCTACTATTTTCAACTTAGGATGGATTTACTGGGATGCGGCCCCATTGTAAGTTGAGGAGCATCTGTATTAACTTCTCTCCATTGGTGTCCCAAAGCATACTATTATCCAGTCAAGGTCCAGATCAGGGAGACACAGAAATCTACCCAGTAACCTGTGGGTAGTTCACTGCCCACCATCACCACACTAGCCGACTCCTCGGTCTCTAGTAATGACCGAGGCAGCATGGCTTTTGCATCAGAAGGTCCTGGGTTTAAATCCCGGCTTTGCCAGTTACCAGGTATGTTACTAACCCCTTTTAGCCTCTGTTCCCTTACCAGAAAAATGAGGAGACCAACAGCTACTTTGATGAGGCTGATGGAAGGATTCCGTGGGATGATATGTTAAAGGGTGCCTGCTCAGTAGGTATTGTCTCCCTACCTCCCCCCAAATAGCCCCTGCTTCTCAAAGCTCTCCTTTACTCTCCAATTCTTCAGGACCTACCCAAGAGGCCAGGGCTTCATCTTCATTCTCTCCACCCTCTTTTCTGGGTGGCAAGTATAACAGTAAAGAGTAAAGCTCCTACTCTCTCCAGAAGCACACAAAGCACAAACAGCTTGCTTCCAACAACATTTTAGCAAGAGTATTCTGCACAGCCCAACTGATCCCACAATGCTTGAACCAAGAACTCTCTCACCACCATTTCCTGCTTCCTAATGCGGCTTGTGCAAATGCTCTGCTATGTCATTTCCATTTTCAAGTAATATACACTCAATAAGGGCTATCTGGAAAACACAAAAATACGACCTGCAGATATAGATCATAAAAATAGCTAACAGCCAAATGGTTTTTGAGGGGATTAATTTCACAGTTTCCTCAGAGTCTGAGAGAAAAAATTCTCAGGACAGAGAAAAGAGATAGGGTGGTGATATCTGGATTTTTAGAAGACAACTGTTTCATTCTCCTTTCTCCTCATTTCAAATTTTCCATAGCAGCTCACTTGGATGAGCTATCTCTGAGTTTCAGGCAATAACCAACCCTGATACTGGGTCTCTCTCTCTGTCCTCACAGAATACCCCTCTATCAGTTCACTGATCAGAAACCTTGGTGATTTGGGAGAACACATAGTACCCTAAATACACAAGGCACACTGCCCTTGAAGGTCCAAATGTGAAACTGAAGAGAGAGCTGACACTGCCCCTGTGTTTGGTCTGATTTAGCTTTGTTTGGGTCTGTCCCTGCAACAAGGTCTTCCCTGATCATGCTGCCCTGTTGCGGCCGACCTCGCCACGCTCTATGATTAGCCTCCAGCTCCTGAGCATCCACTCAGTGCTGGGCTATAAGGAAAAAGAACACACAGAAACCCAAACTTAATCTTGTGTTTAGGGACCTTGCAAATTAATTAAGTCATAGTCCAACTCGCCCCCCCGACCTTTAAAAACAAGGTGGGAGAATGGATGCAGCCATACAGTCATATAGCAAGCATGCATGTATGCAATCTAGTCAAGTTACTAAATCACTTTCTTTGTGGCCTCCCTTCAAAATGAGATAATTTTGCTGCCTCTCTCTCATGATGCTGTAAATGCAATGGAGTAAGATAGGTGCAGAGTTCAAAACAGTTTGAGACAAAGTCCAAGTCCTATGTATACTGTTCAGATTTTTCTGGTTCAGTCTGAGGCCTGGCTAGCTCTCTGGACTGCAGAGTCAGAAGAGGAGGGGGATGGGAAGAGAGACTATGAAAAGAGGTCCAAACAGAAGGCTTGAAAAATATTAGTAAGATTAACTTTGTAAATGCTTTCTATGTGCTAGGTACTTAGGCTATGCATTTTGACACATTACTACAATTAACCTCCACTGTTACCCTATCAGTTGGGCTCTAAAATCATTCTCATTTTATTTATTTTTGGTTTTTTTAAGTTACTTATTTGTCATGACTTGAAGCCCAATCTCATTTTATATATAAGAAAACAAAGGCTTGAAGAGATTAAGTAACTTGACCAAGGTCCCAGCAGAATGGGGAAACGGAAGGCCCAGGAAGTTGAACTCTAGAACCTACACTTGAATCACTACACTATAATGCCTCTTACCAATGAGACATCCATTTCTCCCTGCCATCTCCTACCCCTGTAAGGAAGTGGTCCCTGTTCTGAGGTCTAGTGGTACTAGAAGCTGGCTCTCACTTCTCTTCTTAAATCTCCAAATAGCTCAAGAGGCTGAAAGAGGGAAAAGACAAAATGCCCTCTAGAAAAGGAAAGCCTTACTTCACCCCTTGAGTGTCCTCCAAGTACACTGGAAAATCAGAAAAATGAATCTCTGGTATGGGAAGTCTCTAGACTTGAATCTCCTTTTAAAATAAGTACAGCCCCTCAGAGTCATAGCAGGAAGGCCCCTCAGCTCTGCCCCCAAAGAAAAATAATGGTAAAGGGAGTGGAAGTGAAGGTGGGGGTGGGGCAGTAGCTCTCATAAGAGCCCTTTGTGGTGGCTGCCTCTGAAAGGAGGTTTTGCTAGACAAGGTGGAACTTCTCAAGGTGACAAGCAAATGGTACAGACTGAGCTGTGACCCTCTGCTTGCTCTATAGCCACCCCCTCCCCTTTGGAGGGCCAGAGCCTAAACTGTCCCTGGAGCCCCACCCAGCCCCAGCACAAACCATGGCTTTCTAGTCTGGAGGGCAACTAACGAGCAGCAGAGGGGCTTGGGGAACGAAAGTGGTTTCCTGGGGGGGACGGATCCTCAGAGCCCCTCAGAAAGTGTAGGAGCAACTCTCATTCGTTCTTTTCTCTACTCCCACTCCTTCTCCAAGAAGAACAAGCAGCTCCTGTCAGCTCTGGCTCAGGGAAGGGGCTCCGACCAGCCTAGCAGGGGAACAAGCAGTTTGAACATTATTTTAGTACCTCTCTCAAATTCAGCCACCTCAACATCCTCTTCCCAAATGGAAATGAAACAATGTGGTAGAAACTGGAAAGAACAAAAGCATCAGATTTAATAACAAAAAGAAAATCACAGCTATAAGGCCGATAGTCTGGCTCTGAAAGCTCTTCATCCCTGCCCTGTGCTACTGGCACTGTGCAGGAGTGCAAATTCCTTTTTTTTTTTTTTTCCTGTCTTAGTGGAGAAGAGAGGACAGTCAACTGGGTGTCTAGGGTACAAAATTGATTTAGAGTACCCCGCAGTATCCTCTGTAGGACCTCCACCACCAAAAGGATTCTCTTTCACTCCAGATTACACGCTTGACAGCTGGGAACACAGCCCATAGCAGCCACGTTCTCATGGACTCCCTGCCCCCATCCCGCCTGCTGCCCGCCTCTCTGGAGGGTGGCAGTGTCCTCTCTGCCCTGAGAAATCTTACTTTATAGGGGTGATGCACCACCTCCCCCACCTGCCACACACACTGGAAATAATATAAGGTACTGATCTTCATGACCTTGAGGAGGTAAAGATTTCTTAACAGGACACAAACTATAAAGGAAAAGATTGATAAATTGGACTAGATTAAAATTAAGAACTTCTGTTCATCAAAAGAGATATTTAAGAGAGCAAAAAAGCAAGCTACAATGTAGGAGAAAATGCTTGCAATATATATACCAACAAAGAACTCATTTCCAAAATATATTAAAAACTCTTAAAAATCAGTAAAAAAAAGACTTAGTCATACCTAAGTCTTAGTCATATTTAAATGACTGATAATTACATAAAAATGTACAGCACCTCATTGAGAAAATTAAAACCACAACAGAATATCACTACATATTCATCATAATGGCTAAAAGGAAAAAGGAAGATAATATCAAGTGTTGACAAAGAAATAGTACAACCAGAATTCTCCTAAACTGCTTGTGTGGTTATAAATTGATACAGTCATTTTTGAAAATAGTTTGGCAGTATCTATTAAATCTAAAAATATACACACCTATGACCTAGACATTCCACTTCTATGTATTTCTCCAACACAACTAGGTAAATACATGGTGGTATAGTTTTACAATCAAATATTATACAGAAGTGAAAATTTTAAAAGTATGGCTACAAAGAGCAACATGGATGAATTGCATTAACATTTTGGGCCAGGTGTGTGGCTCACACCTGTAATCCCAGCACTTTGGGAGGCTGAGGCAGGAGGATTGCTTGAGCCCAGGAGTTCGAGGCTACAGTGAGCTATGATCGTGCCACTGCAGGCCAGCCTGGGCAACAGAGTGAGACCCTGTCTCAAGAAAAGAAAAAAAAAAAAAAATTAACATTTTGTTGAGTAAAAGAAGTCATACGCAAAATAGTATATACTATATTATTCCATTTCTATGAAGCTCAAAAACAAGCAAAATTAACTTAATGATCATATTAGAAGTCAGGATAGTGGTGTTACCCTTTGGAGGTGGTAGATACTGGCAGATAATAGGGGAGTACTTTTGAGTACTGGAAATTTTCTAGCTCTTGATTTGGGTGCTGGTTACACAGCTATGTTAATTTTGTAATAATTCTTCAAGCTGTACACTTCTGATATGGGCACTTTCCTACATGCATCTTATACTTCAATTTTAAAAGTTTATTAATAAAAGATGAATCACTATGGAAAATAGAGAGGCAGTTACCAAAAATGTTAAACATAGAGTTACTATATGACCCAGCAATTCTACTCCTAGGTACATCCCCAAGAGAATTGAAAACATATGTTAACACAAAAATGTGAACACAAATGTTCGTAACAGCATTATTCATAAGAGCCAAAAAGTAGAGACAACCCAAATGTCCATCAACAGATGAATGGATAAACAAAATGTGGTATATCTGTACAATGGTATTTTGTTCTACCATAAGAAGGAATAAAGTATTGATATTTGCTTTAATACATGAACCTTAAGAACATAATGCTAAGTGAAAGAAGCCAGACATGAAAGACCACATATTGTATGATCCCGTTTTTATGAAATACGCTGAATAGGCAAATCCATAAAGACAAAAAGTAGTGATTTCCAAGGGATAGGAGACAGGGCGAATGGAGAATGACTGCAAATAGGTATGGCATTTCTTTTTGGGGTGATGAAAATGTTCTGGAATTAGATAGTAGTTATGGTTGCATAACCTTGTGAATACACTAAAACCACTGAATTGTATATACTTTTGGTATATACTTTTTGGTACATTTCATGGTATGTGGATTATAGCTCTAATTTTAAAAACAAGTTTTAAAATAGATAAAGTCTCTATTCTCCCCATCTCTTTTGCCTATTTTCCACTCTATTTCCTCTTTTAGGAACAGATGCTCAGGCTCCCAACAGGCTTGGACAACTTTTAAAGAACTTTAAGCAGTCAGTGGAGCAGATACCTACCAGTGGCTGAGAGACTGGAGGTGGCATGGCATGTTGAAAGACCACAGGATCTAGAGTCAGACAGACCTGGTTTTGAAAATAAGTCCACCACTTACATGTTTGTTTTATGATCTTGATCTTGGCCAAGTGACTTAATTTTCTGAGCCTCAATTCTCCCTCTATGAAATGAGTAAAGGAATTCCTACTAATGAGGGTTGTCCAAGGATTGTTAAATGAGACAATGTATGTAACATATTAATTCTGTTCCCTTGAGAGTTCCATGCACTCTCAACTATTTGAAGGCAACTAGGAAAATCACTTTATTTCAGCAAAAACAGTGTGGGCTCTGGAGTTCAACTGCTTACACTCAAATCCCTGACCCATTATTTCATCTCTAAGCCTTAGTTTCTTCAGCTGTGGAATGGGAATGATATTACTACCTGCACTATAGAGTTATTATGAGGATTAAATGAGATAATGCAAGTAAAGTTCTCCCTATCATGTCTGGCACATAGGAAGTGCTCAATAAGTATTAACTGTTATTATTAATTCAATCATTAAACAAAATTGCCAAGGATACACTATAGCATGCTGTGTCCTAAGGATAAGACAGGGTTCACTGTCCTCAGGGAGCTCATAGTCTGGCTGAAGAGTCAGACACATAAACAAATAATTGTTCTTCACAGCTAGTCACACACTGGAGCCTTTGATTCCCAGTCAACAGCACTAGATCTGAGGCCTTACTAAAAAAAGCCGGATATGTAAGGAACAGTGTGGGGTGGGGGCAGCAGTGAATAGACGAACCGTGAATCAACAGTAGGCCCTTCTTTTCCCACAAATAGCCTACGAAAATCCAGATAGGTATACACACTTCCTCCTCTGAATTACTATTAAGGGGCCATCTGTGTCCTCCAACTTATTCAAGCGGCTGGTTTCTTCTCATCTTTCAAGTCTCAGTTTAAATGTCACTTCTTCTGGCCCCCTGACCATATCACCTGAAGTGCTTTTACAGCATTCTATTCATTTTCCTCAAGTAATTATAATAATTTTCCATTATTCATTTACTCATTTCCTGTCTTCCCCATTAGGCTGTGAGTTCAGGGACCTAGAGTTCAGGGACCATTCATCCAGCAAATATAAGTACCTACTATGTGCCAGGCACTGAAGTATGTGCTGGGAATTCAGTTTTGGGGGAGAGACATGGCCACTGCCCTCATAGAGCTTACAGTTTGTATCTGTGGAAAAAGTTTTAGGATGCAGGTTTATCCCAGTTCCGGCTGAGGACTCTCTTATGACTAGCCCAGTTAGATAGGAGCCCTTGGCTGCCAATCTCGCACCGAGTCCAAAAAGCCAGAAGCTGAAACTCTGGTGACGTCTCAGTTCTTTTTTCTGCAGTCCTAGATTCCTGTGGAGTTTAAGCTAGGGTAAATAGCATAACCTCAGAGCCATTTCTGCAAGTTCTTTCCTTATAAAGCTATTCCTATCAGCATTCTAAGGGCAAACATGGTTGGCATCAGGCAAGAAACACATGGCTGGGGTGGAGGGTGGGGTGAGGATGGGGATAGGGAGGCAAGAGTCTCCCAAAGTCCTGTAGAGATGAAATGACTGAACTGGAAGTGCTGAGCCCTCAGCGCCTTTCAAATTCGATGCCCTGGATTTCTGAGATGGCTGCTTCCCACAGTCTAAGCTTCTCTACCATTGAGTCTGACTTCGTTCTAAAGGCTACTTCCTGCTAAGCTAGCCTGAGGTCTAGGAATGCTGAATTAAACTCTAGGAAATACATTCTGCTGCAAACTCTCTGGGGAAATGCCAAGGGAACACCATTTTCCAGCACTGGGTGATAACAAAATTCAAAGGATTGTTGAAAAAGCTTCTTTAAATTTGTTATTAAATGAACAAGGGTGTGTGTATATACCAAGTGTGTGTGTATATAAAATTAATGAATAAATCCTTGCTTAATAGCAGGAGATAATGTCCTGAGAGCAGAATTAGGGACAAAGTTTCAAGCCACATAAGCAAACAGATCTATTCATTCAAGAACTATTTACTTGACACCTTCTCTGAGCCACATTATTCTAGGTACAAAGAAATAAATGACTGATTGTGGGTTTAGCAAAATATGTTCAGTTCTATGATACAGGTCTATGTACAGTCTGCTTTGAGAGAAGAGCAGACCAGTCTGGGCAAGATAGTGAGACTCTGTCTTTATAAAAAGTGAAAACTTAGCCAGGTGTACTGAGTGGCACATGCCTATGGTCCCAGCTACTCAGGAGGCTAAGAAGGGAAGACTGCTTGAGCCTGGGAGTTCAAGGCTGCAGTGAGCTATGATTGTGTCACTACACTCCAGCCTGAGGGACAAAGTGAGACACTGTCTCAAAAAAAAAAAAAAAAATTACAGGATTACAAAGGAAACCAATTAATTGAAATGTTATTATTCAAATATTTTTAAACTAATCTGTAATATTATAACATACGAGCTTCTTTATTAACACATTAAATCATGAGATCTAGCAATGAGTCTAATAACCATAATTTCAAGCAGTAATCAGCAAAAACTATATTTCAAGATATCTGCAGCAGTATAGAATGATATGAAAGTATCTGTGATTTCTACTGGTGACAGATACTTCTAATACACAGTGTCTTTTGCTTATATTTATAATTGAAGGAAATGCTAAATTCCAGTTACAGGTTAATGAAAATAAGATGCAACTTTCCCTCATTCCATTCACGAAACCCTGAACTCTAAGCATGAATTCCCAAGGCATCCATAGACCCCAGGGTAAAAACCCCTGCTGTAAAGATGTAAAGACTCTCATTGGGTAACACTGGATACATAATCAGAAAGACCACATAGAGCCAGTTCAGAGTTAGCAGTAAGGGGAGCCAACGCCAGATGCCAGTCAATGGTCTGCAGGAGTAGAAACAAATTGGCTGTAGGGGGCAGAGATAAGAGATCTTGAGATCACAGAGAAAGAAGCTGCCTGTCCAGTTCCTGTGAGGCATGGGTAGCCATCTGCAATTAGGTACCAAGAGACCACCCTGTGCCTATTCAGTAAATCCCCTTTTCACTTAAGCTAATTAAGGGGATTTTTCTGCCTCACAATTAATTGCTAATACTTCAAACAAAAGTGCTCAATGAAACATGTTTGCAAGACACTATGTATATCTGTGTATATTAACAGCCTTCCAGATGAGAAATTCCTTAATTTATAATCAGTTCAGGGTATGTATACTCCAGATTCTGTAAAGCCCACAGCGGCTGATTACCACTGCCGAATACCTTAGGGAGAAGGGAAAGCTGCCTGTCCTCTACATAGAGGGCTACCTGGCAGGCAGGGTGACTAATCAACAGGTAGACAGTGAACTCATAGGAGCCAGAAGAAAGGGAGCAAGATGAACAATCAATAGAGAAGCCAGGGCACTACCTGAAACTGTGCATCTTTAGGTTTAAGGAGACAAGGACAAGAGTACAAAGACAAGGACAAGGTACACTGCCGAATACCTTAGGGAGGAGGGAAAGCTGCCTGTCCTCTACATAGAGGGCTACCCTGGCAGGCAGGGTGACTAATCAACAGGTAGACAGTGAACTCATAGGAGCCAGAAGAAAGGAAGCAAGATGAACAATCAATAGAGAAGCCAGGGCACTACCTGAAACTGTGCATCTTTAGGTTTAAGGAGACAAGGACAAGAGGGATATATAAATGGCCAGAAGAAGAATCCTAAGCTATCAGAGGTCCTCTTGCAAAATGTGTCTTAAAACAGATTTTCGATACTACTGACAGGGAAAAACTGAGGGGGATAAACTGTGCCCTGAACACAGAATGGTCAGTGCCTAAACTCCCACAAGACAGACGTAGATCTGGGGCCACTTCTATGGAGAAGGGAACAGAATGACCTTGCAGGCCTCTCCAGCTGCTCTTCCCACTGTTTTTAATCCCACTAAGGGCAAACAGGAAAGGAGAAGTGACTGGGAAAGGAACTGAATATTACTATTAACTGTTTAAAAATGCAGTTGAATAGTGGGTATATAGTGTTTGTTTTATTATATGTTCTTTTGTGTGTATTAAATACTTTATAGTAAAAATATTTTTAAAAGACACAGTGAAACCAAATCAAACCAAACACACAATTGGAAAATGAAGTTACTTAATACAACATCAGCAGTGACTACCGAAGTGCAAGCATGGAACGTGTGTTGAGGAACATCTCCAGCCTGTGTCAATGCCTGGTCCCACTAGACTCCAAGTTTAAAGATGGGCAAGGATTCTGAGGAGAGGCTCTAGAGAAAAATAAGTTCTGGATACAAAGTCACTTTCCAGGAAATCAAGTCTGGCAGGTTTTGAGGTTAGGAAGTCGAAGGGGAGAAGGTCAACTGTTAGGCCTGAGTTATCTGCCACCAGCTTAACTTAGAAGACTCATTCTCAACAGGGTACCTGCCTAACCCATGGCTAGGGTGGTGATGGAGGGATCTGATCTGATCTAAAATGTTAGGATGACCCTAGCATCCAGTGTCTGGGGAAAATTAAGCAAGACTTACTAGCCATTAAAAAGATCCCAGAAAAAGATGGAGGGTAGGGAGAAAAAAAGAACTGGAAATTAAGATATACTTCAATTCAGACCCCCCACTCAGAGCAGGAGTCTGACAGTACTGTGGAAACGGAGGTTGTGGCTAGGTGCGGGGAGAAGGGGACTGGAGAAAGAGAGAAGTCTGAATCTGCAGAAGAGTCAAGACGGCTTGATTTGGAAGAAGTTTTCCTAAATGGATATGATCAGGCTTGAGGCTAAGAGCTACTTCCTGAGACTTCTAGTTCCCCGGTTCAGAATTTCTGCATCCTTGTCCTCACTCCTGGCTATTGTCCAGGTACTCCAAAATGCCCAGATCATTTCTAGGTACAGTACATCTCACACTTTTTTGGATCTAGGTTTCACTAAGCAGGAGAGAATGCCCTGGTTACTTAATTTAGCATTTCCTAACTGATAATCTCTCCACTTCCTTGCAGGAAGTCATAGCTGTGGGTGTAGGATTCCCATTGAGTGTGCTAACCCCCTATCCTCAGGCTCACTTAGGAGGCACAAACAGACAGCCCTGACACCAGGCTGACCCTAGGCAACAGAACAGCACGCCAGGGTTCATCTCCAGGTGAGGGGATGAAGGAAAGACCAAATCTAGGCTCTGGTTACAGGGCATCTTGAACACCTGCTAATAATAAAACATTATCTGTCAAGGCCTTGACCCTCCAAACCACCAAAACAGAGGAAGAGGGTGGGAGAGGAATTTTAGTCCCTCTGATTTTCACCCCAGGTAATAACAGCCCCCACTCCATCCCAAAGGCCACTAGCCAGAGTAGAAGAGCACCTAGGAGGATCTAAAGAAAAGACTGACCAAGGCATGTGGAAGACCACATTGGTCCCATCCTAGAAGGTGGGCAGTGGGTGTGGCTAAGGAAACACTTGGCTAAATCGCTTTCTTCCTTTCCCATTTCCATTCAGCCTAACTACTGAGGTGGCTTTTGAAAGATCTGTGAGAGAGTAAGTCAGGGAAGACAATGGAAACAAAAGCCTACCATGATAAAAAGAGACCGACACAGTGTGTAGAGTTCTAGGCCAATATGCCAGGTCTCCAGTTTTGATGGGTATATCTTTTAACTGACAGATGATAAATTATTTGGTTACTAGTAGTCCTGACTGTTAAAAGATCTTACCATCAGGTCCTTAGCATGTGTTTCTGGGTGATATTGTACAATGCTTTAAACCTAATGGTCACTTAATAGCTGTCTCCTTCCCATATCATTCCCCATACAACTGAAACCTAAGTTAAAGACTCCTTAGCCTCTGCCAACTTCTTGTGGCCAGGCCTGGACTGCTTCAAGGAAGCCCTTACCACAGGGATGAGAGCTCACAGCCAATGGGGAGAGCACCATCCATAGCAGGGATTAGTTTCTTGATTAAATTCTTAAGAGCCTAGGATCTAGTTCAGGGAGGAGGGGTATGGGTACTATTATAAATGCAATCAGAGAGCTAAGGGGCAGGTTTCAAAGTACACACAAAATTCAAAACATTTTCCAAGAGGTAATGAGGAAGACTGAAAGCAGAAAACCAGATAAAAGCTGGTGAAGCAATAAATGTATCAATTTGACAACATCTGAATTGGGCCTAGATAGAGAAGCTTTAAAAAAAAACTGGCAGGCCGGGAGCCGTGGCTCACGCCTGTAATCCCAGCACTTTGGGAGGCTGAGACCAGTGGATCACGAGGTCAGGAGATCGAGACCATCCTGGCTAACACGGTGAAACCCCGTCTCCACTAAAAAATACAAAAAAAAATTAGCCAGGTGTGGTGGCGGGCGTCTGTAGTCCCAGCTACTCAGGAGGCTGAGGCAGGAGAATGGCGTGAACCCGGGAGGCAGAGCTTTCAGTGAGCCGAGATCACATCACTGCACTACAGCCTAGGTGACAGAGCAAGACTCTGTCTCAAAAAAAAAAAAAAAAAAAAAAAAAAAACTGGCAAAGAGTAAGAGGCTTGATAAACCAAAATTTAGATTCAGGGAGACAGGTGGAGACTAATGTTAAGGAGCTCCTAGATACAAAGCATTCTACCTCATACAGAAACATGTCCTAAAACTCAACATCAAAGCCCAGAAATCAAGGAATCAAACTTAGAGAGGGCCACTTGGATCATGGATACATGGCTTTCTAAGATTTACTTCTTTCTTTTTTTTTTTTTTTTTTTTTGAGACGGAGGAGTCTCGCTCTGTCGCCCAGGCTGGAGTGCACTGGCTGGATCTCAGCTCACTGCAAGCTCCGCCTCCTGGGTTTACGCCATTCTCCTGCCTCAGCCTCCCGAGTAGCTGGGACTACAGGCGCCCGCCACCTCGCCCGGCTAAGTTTTTGTATTTTTTAGTAGAGACGGGGTTTCACCGTGTCAGCCAGGATGGTCTCGATCTCCTGACCTCGTGATCCGCCCGTCTCGGCCTCCCAAAGTGCTGGGATTACAGGCTTGAGCCACCGCGCCCGGCCAGATTTACTTCTTTCTAAATAATTCAAGGCAGAGGAAAGTGAGAGGACCTATCTCTTGCTATTTATGTATTTTTTAATTCTTTGAATTTTTATTGCATAAAGTTGATAGAACTTTGCAAGACTAATCCCCCCTCAGGAGAAGAATACTTGAGGAAGCAGGAGAAAGAGTTGGCAATGACCTGGGAAAGATTCTGTAAACATAAAGTGCTGTAGAGATATATGAAATTACTACTCAATTGACTCAGATTTTCTGTCATTTTTGCTCTGCAATCATGCCTAAAAGTAGACAAGTATTAATTCAACAGGTACTTATTGAGGCCCTACTATGTTCCAGGTACTATTTCTGGCTACTGAGACACAGAAGTCAACAGAACATACAAAAATTCCTGCCCTTGAGGAGCTTATATTTTAGCAGTAGAACACCATCAATATTAGTTATGTTAGGAAATGTTCAATGCAATGGGGGGAAAAAAGAGTAGGGTAAAGGATTGGGAATGTAGGGATGAAAAGGTGGGTTGCAATTTGAAATAAAGTGATCAGGGTAGGCTTTGATGAGATGACATTTAGCAAGATTTGACAGTGTGGGAATTAGCCTATGGATATCTGGGGCACAAGTGCTGGAAGCAGAGGGCATGAGACAGGAGTGTGCCCAGGGTGTTAAACAAAACAGTAAGATGACCAATGTAGCTAGAGTGACGTAAGAGAGAGAAAGGTGGTTAAGAGATGAGGTCAGAAAGATTATAGGGATCAGATAAGAAGGGGCCTTGTGAGCCACTGTGACAACTATTTTTACTTAGAGTAAAATGGAATCCCTTGCAGAGTTTTGAGCAAAGAAGTGGCATGAACTGACTCAGAACTTTAAATCACTCCAGCTTCCAGGTTGAGAAGAGATTATAGACAATTCCTGGCTTATGATTTTTTTGGCTTTACAATGGTGTGAAAGTAATATGCATTCAGTAGATATTCAGGGATATTCAGCATTTCATTATAAAATAGGCTTTGTGTTAGATGATTTTGCCCAACGGTAGGCTAATGTAAGTGTTCTGAGCATGCTTAAGATAGGCTAAGCTATAATGTTCTGTAGGTTAAGTGTATTCAATACATTTTCAACTTATGATATTTTAAACTTATGACGGGTTTATCAGGATGTAACTCCATCATAAGTCAAGGGACATCTGTATAGGAGAACAAGGATGGAAACCCAGAGACAACTGTAGTCCCCTAAGCAAGAAATGATGGTGGCTCAGATCAAGGTACTAGAGCAGAGGCAGATTCTGTATTTATTTTGAAAGAAGGGCCAATAGAATCTCTTGATGGATTGGATGTGGGGTATGAGAGAAAGACAAGAGTCAAACATGACTCCAAGATTTATTTGTTTCAGACACAGAATCTTGCTATATTGTCTACGCTGGATTCAAACTCCTGGGCCCAAGAGATCATCCTATCTTGGCCTTCCAAGTAACTGGGACTACCCATGTGCTCCAGCATATCTGGCTCAACTCTAAGATTTTTAACCTGAGCAAGTCTGAAAGGATGAAGTTGCCACTAACCAAGGAAAAGGCTATGGGATGAGCAGGCTTGATGTGGGGGTTGGCGGGAGGGGGGAAGAAACGAGAAGTTCAATATGAATATGTTGAATTTGATCTATTAGACTTCCAGGTGGAAATGTTGAACAAGTAGTTGAATATACAAGTCTGGGGTTTGGGAGAAAGAACTGGGCTGAAGACACAGGGATAAAGATGATGTTTAAAGCCATGAGACTGAAAGTGATCACCAACAGGGCAAATGTGGGTAGAGAATAGAAGAGGGCCAAGGACTGAGCCTTGGAGGTAGTGCAGAAGAGAAGAGATCAGCAAAGAAGATTGTGAAGAAGTAACTGATGAAGCAGAAAATAAAGCCAGGAAAGTGTATTGCTCTGGAAACCAAACGAACTATGTCGAGAAGGACTGAGCGACCAACTTTATCAAATGCTGTTTGACCAAATAAGATGAGAGATGAGAACTATTTACTAGATTTTGCAACGTAAAAGTCATTAGTAACCTTTCCAAGAACAATTTCAATGGCGTGATGAGACCCAAAACCCCATTTAAATGGTTTTAAGACAGAACTGGAAGAAAAGGAAGGTAAGATCACAGTAAAAATAGACAACACTTATAAGGAGTTTTGTAGCGAAGGGGAGTGAAGATGTAGGGTGGTGATTGGTGGGCAAACTGGGGTGTCAGAAAGATTTTTTAAGGTGGAAGAATAATAGTACACTTGAATACTAATATAACAATGTTATAGAAAACAAAAACTTAGGGAGAGGGCAATTACTGAGCAATTTCCTTGATAGGTGATATAGAATCTAATGCACAAATGGAGAGACAGCCTTTAGACAGAGGCAAGGCTACTTTATCTTTGCACACAGGTGCAAAGGCAGTGTCTGAGGGTACATATGTTAGGAGGAAGCAGAAGTATGGTTTAAGTCTGCAAAAGTTCATTTCTGACTGATTCTTCTTTTTTAGGGAAATTTAATTGTCTGGCAGCATTAAGGGTGCATTTGAGAGGCAGGGTCAAGAATTTAAATTGAAACTAGTCAGGCTGGGTGCAGTGGCTTACTCCTGTAATTCCAGCACTTTGAGAGGCCAAGGTAGGAGGATTGCTTAAGCCCAGAAGTTCGAGACAAGCCTGGGCAACACAGCGAGACCCTGTCTCTAAAAAATTTTTTTTAATAAATAAATAAAATGATGAAACTAGTCAGCGTGGTTGTTACGTTTTGCTTTCTGACTACATTTGACTGCATAGGTATGGAGGAGGTAGAAAGTTGAGTTTAACTGTACACAAGAAATGGGCAATAAAATCAGGAGTACGCGCAAGGGAGTGGTTATAATTGACCATAGAAGCTGGGTAAGGAAGGGAGGCAGGATATCACAGGAGTCAGGACAATGAAAAGGAAGGTAAGATCAATGGGCTGGAGCTCTCTGTAGGATTAAAGGAATGTTGAGTCAAGGCAGAAGAAGACAGCTGGAAAAACAGGATGGAGATATGCTCAGAAAGTAGGATGTATAAAACTGAGAATATGGAGGAGTGCAATGATTGGTGATTACAAGGCCTAGAGCAGACTCTAGAACAGAGCTTCTAACAGTGGCACTACTGCCACTTTGTGCTGAACAATTCTTCATGCTGGAGGGCTGTCCTGTGCACTACAGGACATTGAACAGTGTCCCTGGACTCTACTCACTACACCAGATGCCAGTAGCACTTCTCAAGTTATGAGACCCAAAAATGTCTCTGGACCTTGCCAAATGTTCCCTATGGGCAAAACCTCCCCTTGTTGAGAACCACTGCTCTAGAGTATGTCCAGAGAAGTCAGTGAATGAGATAGGGCAAGAGTCAAGATAATTAGAGAAGTACTGGAGAAGGCAGTAGTGAGTCAGGAGCTAAATTCCTCAAGAAATGAGTGGGAATTACTTAGAGTCAGTGCATTTTATAACAGTGAAGAGTCCTGGGTGACAGGTTCAGATGCATCAGACTCAAAGCTGGGGCTTTTTAAAGAAGAGGGAGCAGACATGGTCAGAAACCAGCAATTAGAAATAAGGAAGACGTGTATCCCAGCTCCATACTCAGTAGTAAGACGACTATGAAAGAAGAAACAGCCACCGTGTGAGAGTGCGGCAGAAAAGACATGGGAAAAGTCTTTAGGGGAAGGCCAGGTTTCTGACCAAGAAGGAGAAAGTAATGCTCGAGGAAGAGACTGAAGATAAAGAAGATTTTGCTGATTATAAACTATGAATTTCAGAAGGTACAATGGTAGGGCCCAGGAACCGGGGAAGGGTAGGAAAAGAGGACAGAATGGGGAAATGCAAGGTGTATTTCTGAAACTGGTAGGTGGCATCCAGTGGGAGGTCCACTGAGGGAAGGGGTGGTATAGTGGAGGCACATCTTTAATACAGGAGAAGGAAGCCTTTGATTATTGTGGCAAGAAGGTGGACATAAAGTAAGAATCTTCTGGGAACATGGCACATGACATATTCACACTATAGTCAGGAATCACGCAGTAATTACCAACCCTAGGCTAGAACTAGTTTAGAACAAAAGGATAGTTTTCTAAGCGTCAACAGCTTTAATATGAGGAAGTCGATCAAAGAGATACAAATCTATCAGGATGTGAGAACAGGGTCTTCAAAGGTCCAGGAGCTAAGGAAACCTTCAAGAATGGTGAAACTTGGCTGCGCATGGTGGCTCACACCTGTAATTTCAGCACTTTGGGAGTCTGAGGTAGGTGGATTGTTTGAGGCCAGGAGTTTGAGACCAGCTTGGACAACATGGCAAAACTCGGTCTCTACTAAAATGCAAAAAAAAAAAAAAAAAAAAAAAAAAAGCTGAGGATGGTAGTACGCACCTGTAATCCCAGCTACCTGGGAGGCTGAGGCATGAGAATCACTTGAATCCAGGAGTCAGAGGTTGCAGTGAGCTGAGATTGTGCCACTGCACTCCAGCCTGGGTGACAGAACAAGACTGTCTTTAAGAAAAAAAAAAAGCAGCAATGAAATATGACTAAGAATCCAGAGAATCTGATCTAGTGCTTATACACTCTGGAAGAGAATTAGAATGCAGATTCCCACAGGGACCAAGAATCCCACCAAGCCAGACAGGGTTGAGGAAAGTAATCTGGACCCAGGAAGCTAAGAAGTAGCAAAGAACTCTATCAAGATAAAGAATTGGTACTGGGAAAATTCACCCATTTATATTTCTTCCTCTATGGGCATTTTACAAAATTATTTTTAAAATACTAGTCAATTTAAACACTATAGATGTATATAAATAAAAGACTTATTCTCTTTAACTCCAATCCCCCCCTCAGAGGAAACCACTGTGAACAATTTGATGTGTATGCTCCCAGACTTTTTTTCTATTTGGTATAAATATCCCAAATGGAATCACATTACATATATTCTTATGCATTCTGCCTTTTTTTTGGGGTAACAGTATATCATGGTCATCTTTTCAAGGCCATTTATTTATTTATTTATTTATTGGGGATGGAGTCTTGCTCTGTTGCCCAGGCTGGAGTGCAGTGGCACCATCTTGGCTCACTGCAACCTCTGCCTCCTGAGTTCAAGCAATTCTTGTGCCTCAGCCTCCTGAGTAGCTGGGATTACAGGCGTGTACCACCACATCCGGCTAATTTTTATTTTTAGTAGAGATGGCATTTTGCCATATTGGCCAGGCTGGTCTTGAACTCTTGACCTCAGGTGATCTGCTTGCCTTGGCCTCCCAAAGTGCTGGGATTACAGGGGTGAGCCACCGCACCCGGCCTATTTATTTATTTTTGAGACAGGGTCTTGCTCTGTTGCCAGGCTGAAGCACAGTGGCAGGATCATAGCTCACTGCAGCTTCAAACTCCTGGGCTCAAGCAATCCTCCCACCTCAGCCTCTTGAGTAACTGGGACTACAGAAACGTGCCACTGTGCTTGGCTAACTTTTTAATTTTTAATTTTTTTTAGAGATGGAGTCTCGATATGTTTCCCAGGCTGGTCTTGAACTCTGGGCCTCAAGTGATCTTCCTGCCTCGGCCTCCCAAAGTGCTGGGATTACAGGCCTCTGCCACCACACCTCGACTATCTCATTCTTTTTTTTTTTTTGAGACGGAGTCTTGTTCTGTTGCCAGGCTGGAGTGCAGTGGCGCGATCTCAGCTCACCGAAACCTCTGCCTCCAGGGTTCAAGCGATTCCCCTGTCTCAGCCTCCTAAGCAGCTGGGATTACAGGCATGTGCCACCACGCCCAGCTAATTTTTTGTATTTTAGTAGAGATGGCATTTCACCATGTTGGCCAAGATGGTCTTGATCTCCTGACCTCATGATCTGCCCCCCTCAGCTTCTCAAAGTGCTGGAATTACAGGCGTGAGCCCCGCACCCGGCCCTCATTCTTTTTAATAGCGTCATTGCATTACCTTATATGGATAAACCATAATTTATTCATATTTCCATAATGATGGACTTTTAAACTGTTTCCAATTTTCTGTATTATAAACAATGCTGCTTTGAGCATGCTTATTAGGTATTTTTGTATGTTAATAATTTTATAGAGTACATATCCACTGGCTAAAGGACATATTTGACACTACCAAAAAAATGTCCTCCAAAAATGTACCAATATACCTTCCAACCAAAATTGTATAAAGTGCCCAATTCTTCATACTCTAGTCAGAGCTATAATAATCTTAATTTTTGCCAACTGATAGGAGAAGATCAACTCATTCTTGTTTTAATGTGAACTATTTTTTTTTTTGGTTTTCTTTATTTTGGTGGCAGGGGATATTTCAGTTTAAGAATACTGAAAACTTGCTGGGTGCAGCGTGTGCCTATAGTTCCAGCTACCAGGAGGCTGAGGCAGGAAGATCGCTTGAGCCCAGGAGTTCTGGGCTGTAGTGAGCTATGTCGATCAGGTGTCCACACTAAGCTCAGCATGAGTATGGTGACTCCCAGGAGTGCGGGACCACCAGATTGCCTAAGGAGGGGTGAACCAGCCCAGGCTGTTAACAGAGCAGGTCAAAACTCCCATGCTGCTCAGTAGTAGGATTGTGCCTGTGAATAGCTACTGCACTCCAGCCTGGGCAACATTAAAAAAATAAAAATAAAAAAAAAGCCGGGCACAGTGGCTCACACCTGTAATCCCAGCACTTTGGGAGGCCAAGGCAGGCAGATCACTTGAGGTCAGGAGTTCAAGATCAGCCTGGCCAACATGGTGAAACCCTGTCTCTACTAAAAACACAAAAATTAGCCAGGCGTGGTGGTGTGTACCTATAATCCCAGCTACTTGGGAAGGTGAGGCAAGACAATCTCTTGAACCTGGGAGGCAAAGGTTGCAGTGAGCCAAGATCGCACCATTGCACTCTTAAAAAAAAAAAAAAAAAAAAAAAGCAAAAATGGGGGGAAAAAACCCTGAAAACTGTTTTCAGATTAGGTTATATGCATAAACATTGAACCAAGAGGATACTATTTTTATTTATTTATTTTTAACTTTTTTTTTTTTTTTTTTTTTGAGACAGAGTCTCGCTTTGTTGCCCAGGCTGGAGTGCAGTGGCGCCATCTAGGCTCACTGCAACCTCTGCCTCCTGGGTTCAAGCGATTCTCCTGCCTCAGCCTCCCAAGTAGCTGGGACTACAGACGTGCGCCACAATACCTGGCTAATTTTTGTATTTTTAGTAGAGATGGGGTTTCATTGTGTTGGCCAGGATGGTCTTGATATCCTGACCTCAAGGGATCCATCCGCCCAGCCTCCCAAAGTGCTGGGATTACAGGCGTGAGCCACCATGCCTGACCACCATTTTTTTTTTAAAAACAGAATGACTGCTAAATGGAAAGAAACCTAAGAATAACAATTTACACATATAACTAATACTTTCAAATGCTTCTAATGTGCCACACACTACAAATAGCACTCAAGTATATCTCATTGAGCTCTCACAACTCTAAAGAGAACATTATCCCTATTTTACACCAAAATAAACTGAAGCCAGGTAGGTTAAGTAAGTTTCTCAAAGTCCCACAGCTAGTAATTAAGTAGAGCCAGGTTTCAACTCAGATCACCAGACTCTGGAGCCTCCATTTAGACCAAAGTCAGCTCAACTGAAGTCAAATAGCCAGTAAGTGGTAGTCAGGATTCAAACACAGGTTTGCCTAACTCTAGAGCACACATATGTAAGGTATTTAATAGAATTTATATTATCTGTATGAATAATGCTATGATAGTCTTGGGAATAATTTATTCTTACCCAAACATTTTTTGTTGTTGTTCTGGTTTTGTTTTTTTGTTTGTTTGTTTTGTTTTGTCTCAGGTTTAAAAAACAAAATGACATTGCCTTGGTTGAACAAAGTCAGGGTCACTGCCCTGCATGAATCCAGGAGCATCCTACTTTATGAGAATGGAACTCACTGGCGCTGTGCCATGCACAACCTGCAGGGCCAAACATGGTGGCCCCAGGACCAGGTACAGACTGAAGGAAAAAAGGGATTTCTGCCTGCAACTATGCCAAAAGAGCTAAGGGAAACAGTGCGTCCCCTAGTGGTTGAGAGCAGTATTGACAGCTGCAAATGTCTAGCTAGAGAGCTCCAGAACTGACAGAATTAGGGTAGTTGCTGCAGTGAGATCAGCACACATGAAAACTTTAATTGCTGCTCTCTCTACCCAGGGTGTTCCCTTACAAGAGGGTGCAAGATCTATCCAGGCCACTCTTTGAAGAATCAGAAGTTCCCTAGGAAACAAAGGGGAATAGAGGAGAAGTATCACCCACAACTCAGGTCTCAAGAATAAGACGCCTACATAATAAACGAAGAGAAGAAAACAACTTTTACTACATGAGAGAAGGTGGTAGAGAAAGAGGGATATACATAAATAGACTCAAGACTAGATAATCAATGCTGGAAACTTCACAGTAATCTTCCAAAAGGCACCCCCCCAACAACAAAAAAAGAGAAGAAACCACTAGAAAATTAGGAAAACCTTGAAAATGTTCTCAAGAGGGAAAATGATGCTAAAAGAAACCCAGATGTGGTGAATATAAAATGAATGGAATTTTGGACTCATTCCTACTGTCAGCCTCTCTTAGAATTGAGGCAAAGGCAATTGCAGACTTGGGAAGAAAGGCTTAACTTGACCAAATTAAAATGGCCTAAAGCCATGAAGAGATCATGGGTAAAACAGAAACACACATCAGCTGGGGTGGAAGACAAGCACTCAGATGTATCACAGGAACTGAGGGAAATGAAGAGGATTCATCAAGGTAAACCTGATTATACTTGAGTGCTGGTCACTAATTGATTGAGAGGGGATATTCTGCTTAAACACATCTTCTAGTTTAGTCTTTACCATTTGTTCCATAAGCAGATTACTAATTTTCAAATAATTAGAAAGTATATTATAAAATAAAAATAACACACCTCATAATCTTCCAGTAACATAGGGTGTTAATCAAAAGTATCAACTGTCACTATTGTCTAAGGTTTGTGCAGAATCCGGTCTGTTATTGACTTGTCAAAGATCTGGCTAAGAAGAAATATCTAGAAAGATGTAGGTGGCACCAGATATCCACTGCCCAGACAGGAAAGAGACTTTTTTTAATTCAAAGAACTGGTACAGTAAGACATGTGGTTAATTATCACAGCAATGGGACAGAAGGGAAACCCTGCCACATCCGTTTTGACAGCTCACTAGACTGCAAGCTCTATGAGAACAAGGACTTTGCTTTGGTCACTGCTCTGCCACTGCCTCTAGAACAGTGACTGGCACATAGGAGGTGTTCACAAAGTATTTAAAGAAGAAATATTAACAAATGCTGTTCCATTTAATATGTCTTTTTCTCATTCTTTCAAAGAAACCTCTTGAAATAAAGAATGAATTCTGTTCATTCTGTCTAATACACCATCTTCCTATCCTCTAATTAAGGAAATCTCATTTATGAAGGTCAAACTCAAATTTCTTCTCTTCCTTAAAGTCTTCCCTGATTCCTTTCTACTGCCTACAATCCTCCCTCCTTCAAATGGCCACAATTAAATCTTCTTTATTCATTTTCCCATGGTATGTTACTTGGACCTATATTTGCTCTCATTTCGTTTTATACTGTATTTCAATTCAGTATTTACATGTCCAGTTCTTCCATGGGGTTACAAGCTCCTTGAAGGCAAGGTTTTGGTTTCAGTTGTCCTTGAACATCCATCCTCTAACATAATGCCTTGCATATAGTGATTACTTAAATGTCTTTTAAGTTTAATAAAATAGAATTATATTCTTGGTGTTTAATAAGGCACCAGCATATACTAAGTGCTCACTAAACGTTCATTCCATGAATGAATGGAAAGAAAGGTAATACCAGCAAAACTAAGCTGCCTCAAATCCCAGGACTAGGAGGCATCATGCCTTGAAGACAGAGAAATGGTCTCTTTCTCTTGGTTCTAAGAAGACTTTGCCTGGCTCCTGTGCCCAATATCAGCCACCCTGGCACCAAAACTGTAGAGATAAGTTTGAAGAAGTTCCAGGGAGAGTCACATAATTGACTTGGGGTGGGGGAGGAAAGGATAAAAAAGGAGTGATTAGGGGCTCAAGTTAGACAGATGGCCTAAGTGACGTCTGAGACTAGACACGATAACCTTCTGCTAACACTGGGAGAGTGTAAACACCCAAGAGGGGAGGAATTGTTTAGCCTGGTCCAGTGGGCTCAAAGTAGGAGAAAGGATGAGACAAGGGACGGGAGATCAAAGCCCTGCGACAGAAAGCCAAGCAAAAGAGACACTGCTCTCCTTGGACTCAGAGAAAACAAGGCCATATACATTTTCACAGATATCTACAAGTGTTATATCCTCATCTTCGGGCATAAAGGAGGCCTACAACAGATGGATTATTGAAACTTAATACAAAGAGCCTATGCTTGGAACAGAAAGTCCTTTTACCGTTATGCAAAATGTAGCTCCATACTCAATGTTATTAAACAGTGTCCAAAAAAGCCCACAGACTCAGGCTGTGCTCATAAGTAAAAGCACCTTCAAGAGAAGATGAGAAAAGAAAAAGTAGAGAGAGTCAGCAAAGCAGTGAACTGGAATCCCACAGTTTGGTAAAATGCATGAAATCTCTTACCTGTGTTCTCATTTGCTGTTTTCCATTTTACTATAACAAAAACACCTCTCAAACTGGCATCTGCTGAAAAAATATTCATTTTTTCCTATTTCCCATTCTACTCCAAGTCTGCCTTCCAGTAAGCTTGAGTGGGCTTCAATGGTGCCCACAACCTTGACAGTGAGTGCTGAGAGAGAGATACAGAAGATATGGTGTCCTGCTTCAACAAGCTTCTAATCTACTTGAAGAGAAAAAAGGTATGTGAAAACAGCAAGAAAATAACTGCAAAGAAACGTATGATATATGCAAGAGAAAGGAGGATAAATAAACTATATAACTACTAATGATCTGTCAAATCAGGGGAAGATAACTGAACTGATCATTCAGGGAGGGCTTCCCAGTAGAAGTGAATTTTCTTCCTAAAGAGGAAAAATAGAAATCGATTGATTGGAACCAATTTATGGTTTACAAAAGCTAGAAGGAACCTCAGGGTGTATCCAATCAAAATTGCTCATCTGACAGATGAAGCCCAGGGAGCATAATAATATGCCCAGGTGACAAATCAAAAAAGTGGAAGAACTGGAATTCAAATCAAAGTATTCTGATTTCAAAATCCAGGGCAGGTGACAGGAACAAATGCAGAGAAGCAAGAAACAGCAATGTCTATCAGGAAGAAGGTAAGCAGACTGGCATGGTGGGAACAGAGGAACTGTTTCATAGAGTAAGGAGAAATAAGAAGCCCCAGGCTACTCCCAAATAATCTTAGTTGCTCCATATGGACCCCACTTCTCTCCCTCTCCAGGAACATTCACCATACCTTAAATTAGCGGCAGGTGCCCTGCAGGACTTCTGTATTTCCCATACCACATGCCCTGCTCTGGGGCCTAATCTCCCCCTAAGGGCCACAATTCTCACTCCCAGAGTCTGTAGTGGTTCTAAGGGCCCTAGAAGCTCCAAGATATACATATGGCAAAACTAATCAAGAAGTTACTCCACATACGAACTTCTTGTTCTGCTTACAGCCCCACCCTCCTCCCTTGCCCCACCAACACTGAGGAAACCAGATGTACAAACGGTTAACAGAGAAAAAAAAAAAATCCCACCCAGACCACTTGAAACGCGGCTAGTCTGGCTGGGCTTCGAGTCTGCTCAGCGACTGCGCCATGACTGCTATTTATAGCTTCTGGGTGCCCAGCCCAGCTTCCAGGTCACTAATTGTGGCCCAGCCCCGAGCCAACCCCCACACCTCCTCCCCCGCCCTGTAATACAGGGAACAAGATGAAAATCTAGCTTTGTCCAGCCCAGGAAGAATAGCCAGGAGTGAGATCTGAATCCAAGACCCTGTATTATATGCCTTGTGAACAGTATCAAAACTGTCCAGAAGGCTCTGCCCTCGTTCCACACATCTTGGAGAGCTGAGTGTCCCTCCTTCCACAGCAGCCTCCTTTCCTGAATTCTCTAAGTTCATCCAGAGTTGAATCCTGAGTTCAGTCTAACCCATACAAATGCTAGAGAGCGAGAGACGGGTTTTGGCTATCAAGGACACCAGCCAACAGTTAAGTAAAGGGCATAAGTCTTTGAGCAAGCATCTAAGCACCCATGGATTCATGTGTTTGCCTCTTCCTGGGATCTGTTTGTTAGATTATCTGTCCATTTATTTGTGTTACTACTCTAGTCACCCACAAAAAAAGTACCCAGGCAGGAGGCACGCTCCGAACTAAACTTCTAAAAATTCTTTTCTAGCACTCACCAAATACATTTTAAATCCCACATATTCTTAGTTTCAGATAGAGGACCTGAATAAGATAGTTTTATGAGAGTGCTATAAATAAGCCCTTCTGATTCCAAGATGCTATTATTTGAGTATTATTCTATAGTACTGTTTTCCCCCTAGAGATACAGATTACCAGATTACTGAGATAGGCAATGATCCTTTTTTTTTTTTTTTTTTTTTGGCATATGAGGTTTTGTGAAGTTATCCTGGGTGGGGAAAAAAAAAAGTTTTAATAAGGCATAAGAGTTAATGGCAAAAAGACTCAGTGAAGCTTACTCTGTTAGTTCTGTACCTGTGCTACAGTGGGGCAACCACCATGGGCCACATTCCCCACTGTCAATTCTACATCTGAACCCTTGTTCCCATCCCAATTAAACTTAACCATTGTCAATGACATCTATATTCAGAACAAAGGACTGGGACTAGGGATGAAAGAAGAGTTAAGAGACTAAGAATGAGATATCTTTTTCTTTTTCCAGTGCCCCAGCACCTAAACTATGGTTACCATTCTCAGACAGAACAATAAGCTCCCAACCCTCTATATCCTTGACTGATGCTGCCTAAGACTACACATCCCAATGCCAGTCTTTTCCTTCTCATTTTGGGGTTCATTTGGGCAACTGGATAATATGCCAGGGATTCTGGTTATTGGAGCCAGAACCAGAATGCTGCTGTGCTATCTCATCATCACCCACAAATACCAATTCCCAGCCCCAAATGGTCCCAAATCTTTCCTCCCAAGACCACAAAGGATAAAAAAAAAAAAAGTTTCCAAATTAAAAAACTAAAACTGGCAACAAAGGTGCCCCATGGCAGTAACCTTTAAAACTGGCCATTAAAGTTTATAAGTCAGACGGGCACCAACGTGAAGGATCAAGAAGAGAAAAACAGCCCCCTCCCTTGGGGACCCGGAGCCACAGCCTTCCCCCTAAAGCCACAGAGCTGATGTCACAAGAAGCGCTTGCTGCATCAAGGGCTCTCTGTGTCCCGGCTACAACCATTCACAATGTAGGCAGACTCTGCGTGCTGGAGGCGGGTTGGCAGAGAATAAAGGAAAGGGGAGGGGCAAGGAGGTGTGGGTTGGGAGTATATATGAGGTAGGGAAAGGTGAGAAAGGAGAGAAAAACATCAAATCTCCTCCTAGCCCTCAGGACTGCCTGTAATTCACAGGCCAGAAGGAAACAGGCCCCGTCAGACAGGAATACCACAGATTTTCATCAGTAACGATGGCATATTATGCAATAATCCTTAACTATCTTGGGGTGGATAGTTTTTTGATATGTGCATTATCAAACATTTTTTGGTAAGGGTATGAATAGTTTGAAAAAACTTCCAAATAATCCTAACCATCTCCCCGATTGAGTATGTACCCCCTATGAAGAATCATGAGCTTAAAGAGCCTACTTTTCCTTCCCTCCCTTCCTTCCTTCCATGTATTCAACAAATACATTTCGGGAGTTTGCATGTGCCAAGCATTGTTCTATTGACACTGGAGAGATAGCAATGAACACACAGACAAAAATCCCTGCCCTCACTGAGAATCTGTGTCTTCATAGGGGGTAAAATCAACGTAATTAAAAAGCAGAATCTAGGGGGTACCCACTGCACCCTGCAATCCCAGAACTTTAGGATGCCAAGGCAAGAGGACTGCTTGAGCCCAGGAGTTCGAAACCAGCCTGGGTAACATGGAAAAATCCCATCTCTACAAAAATAAATATATAAAAATTAGCCAGGCGTGGTAGAGTGCACCTGTAGTCCCAACTACTCGGGAGGCTAAGGTGAGAGGATCGCTTGAACCCCAGGAGGTTGAGGCTGCAGTGAGCTGTGTTTGCACCACTGCACTCCAGTCTGGGCAACAGAGTGAGACGCTGTCTTAAAAAAAAAAAAAAAAAAAAAAAGTAGAATCTGTGGTATATTGGGTATGGAGAAAAATACGGCAGAGACAGAGACAGAAAGTGCTTGTGGGGTGGGGGTGGAGGTGGGGCTGAAATTTTAGATGGGGTGGCAGGGAAGTCCTCAATTAGAAGGTATCACTTGAAAAAAGACCTGAAGGAAGTGAAGGAATGAATCATGCAGATATCTGGGAAAGACCATTCTTAGCAGAGGGAACAGCAAGTGAGAAGGTCCTGAGGTGGGGCACCGGTCTCAGATGTTCAGGGAACAGGAAGGAGGCGGCCACCGCGGATGGAGTCCATATGCTACTGTTCATCACAGCGCTCCTCCTCCATTTCAGATCCTTTGGCTCTGAGGAGTCTGGGCTGACTGCATGTTGGACTGAATTGGCCAAGCCAGGAACATGCTCGCAAGCAGAAAGAACTTAAATAGCTTGGTGAAAAGGGACATGGGTAGGTAAGATGAGCTTAGTGTTAAAGTATTTCTCTTTACTTAAAACAGCTCAAAGTTCCTTTAAATAAAACGTCACCCATCCTCACAAAATCCTTGTAACGAATAAAGATCATATTCCTTGACCAAGAACCAGAGGTGGGGAAATCATTTTAAAGATGATTTTAGAACTGGAATAGAATTTACTCTTGATACCCAGACCAATGCTCTATTATTCATAAAAGCATAGTACTAAAAGGTGGAAGCCAGATTTATCTCACCCATTCTCCTCATTTACTCAAAAGGCAGCTGACAAAATTAGAACCCAGGTTTCTTGGATAAGGGGTAACACTACTTAAAAAGCAAAGTAGGGGATGGTACAGCTTTTAAAAGAGGGGACCAGCTCTCAAATCCTGCATTCTAGAAACTCTCCTACAAGGGAAAGATATGTGATGACACTAGCATTACAGAATACTAATAAACAGTCTTCTCTGTCCCCTGACCCCTAGAAAAAAATCTAGTTATCCCACACACTAGGCCCACTCCCCTTATCTAGATCCCTTCGCCCCAAATGTCTTTCATGAGACAGTGTGGCCAAGCCAGTGGGCTGCAGGTTCTGAAGATCAGAATTAAGTCTACAGTGTGAATACAGACACACACACACACACACACACACACACACACACACACACACACACATAGTCAGTGGGAAGGAAGGGGAAAGGAAAGCACACACAACACAACACACCAGGGCAGCTGCAGAAAACAACTGCTTGTTAAGTTAAAATTAAACCTCTGTACAAATATTGACCTTTGGAGGGGACAGAAACCGGTCCCATATTTACCAGCTTTATAAATGGGACTGACCACAGCTGCCCCACGCGTTTGGCCAGCATCATGGCAGGATGGGGCGAGGCCACGCTTTCGGGGTGGGGGGATGAATGAGAGGGGCAGGAGACATTTTAAACACTCTCTTAAATGTAGTTACTACTGGTAGGTCAAAGTTCCCAAAAGCCTTAAAAGGGGAATTTCTAGGAAAGCAAATAAGGCAGTCTCTGAAAGTGGGGGTCAGAGAAATAGGAAGAGAGTGGAAAAGGAAAGCTTCAGAGAGGAAAAAATTGCTAAAAAGAATGAGAAATATAACACAGATTGTAACTAAATGGTGAGAGCACTGGGGAGCTTATCCTTTTGAACCCTGGCCCTTGGTCAAAGCAAGAGTCATAAGGTAGAAGACCAGGTGACCAATTTAAGTAACCTAATGGAACAATTTAAACTGACCTGGTTTGAGTTTTGGCTCTGTTGCTTATTTGCTATGTTACCTTGGGAAACTCAAGGACCCCCAGTTTCCTCATCTATAAAACAGGGATAATAATACAAAAATATTGTCCTAATTCACAAAGACTAGGACCAGTCATAAACTTCACACATATATAAATCATCATTATTATTAATTCTATTCCAGCTAACTGTGCACTTTTATACTCCAAACTGGCCAAAAACTGCAGTCTCTCCAGGAACAAAGTCAAGGGCTAGAAAGGAGAGCTTGACCTTGCCTTGAACTTGTAAAAGTCCCCTAGGGGCACACACCTAGACCCTTCTCTTCTTGCAGGATAACAGGGAGGCCAACCTGCTCAAACAGGCCCCAAAAGCCATACTCAGGTTGCAAAAAGTCCAGATATGAAGGAGGAGAAAGGACTAATCAATACTACTTCCCTGAAAGCTGATCTCTAGCAACCTGAAGTTTTTCAGGAACAAACATCACAGATGCTGGGAAACTTAGTTCTGTTCCAAACCCCTGAAACTTTGCCCTCTTTTATGTCCTCCTTTACACTCATGACTTTCACAATGAATCAGAGTAAGCAGAAAAAGACCGGATCCATCTCCATATGGTAGGACATGACACATGCACACACACACACACATGCACACACGCACTCTGCCACCAAGAATCACAATTCTGAAAGTATTTCCAATAAAAACACATGAAAAGATTTTGCTGAAATTACTTGTCCAGTTTTACAGAGAGCTCTTGTGCCTTTATGTGGTATGTTGTTTGTGCTATACATCTTAAAATCATGGGGTAGGCAGGCAGCTATCATGGCATATGAAAAAGGCAATGACTAAGTCAAAGTACTTTACCTCCTCAGTGCTAACCAAACGTGTCACCAGCATCTTTTGACTTTGCTTCACTTGTTCAATGTTTTACCTTAATATATTACAGTTTATATTGTTAAACGTGTGTCATAAAATATAAACAATGTACAGCAGAACCAGGTCAGCAATTCAGGAAGAATTTCCAGCACTGCAGTCTCTGTGGTCACAGGGCAAGATGATTTGCATTTGGTGCACCAAATACGTGCTGAAGCACAAACTCAAAACAAATTGAGGAGGGAGAGATGGACAGGAATGGAAAAGGGAGGAAAATGGAGAAACTATCCTCCAGGTAGGGACCAGCTTCCTTGAATTCTGATTCAATATATATATATATTTTTTGTAATCTGACATTTTTACCATCAAGAACTTATCTTAAAATGTAATCATTATTTATCTCTATAACCCTCTTTCTCTGGCTTTGTCCTTCTTCAGAGGCTCCAGATAACTGATAAGCCGCCAAGTTTAGCCACTCAGGGCCTCCAAGGCTTTTGTTCTGACATAGAAAAGAGCCCTTTTCTCAGTCCACTCTCATTTTTCTCCCCCACCATAAGTCTTAGTGTCACCTTCTATAAACTATAGAGAAGTGGAGTTAGCTGGCCTTACCTGTATGAGCCTAAGATCCTTGGCAAACCTATGAAGCTATAGCCAGAAATGCTATCATTTCCAAGATATTACATACTTGGAATACCTTTCTAGAAAAGGGAGAGTTATCATAATGATGACCGTCACCCATTTAATACTCCAAAAAAAGTTCGTCTCTCTCGTTCTCAGCAACAATGCTCACAGGAGAAGCCCGAAACAGAACTCAGTCTATCACTCTTCAGGATCCTCCTCCCACAATATTCTCATCCAAATAAAACCAATGCCTTAGGCAGGGAGGTTTCTAGGCTAGGAAAGTGGGGCAGGGGCTAAAAACAAGCATCTTCAAAAGCATAATATTCTTAGGGAGAAGTTCACAGCTTTGAGCACATTAAGGAAATCTATGAAAACACACACACACACACACACAAAAGCCCACAAGGGGACAAACAATTGTCATCCAGCAATTAGAAGTGACATGTCTAAGGACACTTTGCTTATGAAGGGGTCTCCTCACTCTCCACCCATAACTCCATCTGTGAGACCCTGCTGATCACCTCCCAGACTAAATTCAGGCTGCCTACATTCAACTCGATTCAGCAAAATGCAACCCCACATAGGATTTCTAGTTGAATATTGTTTGTTTCAGTGATCTCGTACTCTCTCCTCGTCAAGCTCGTATATCGGTCTCAGAGAAGTCCCTAAGCAGATCATGTGCCTAGACTGATTCCTTTTAGAATGTCTTGGCCTAAGCAAGCAAAATGTCATTACTGAGGGCTTCCAGACAGAAGGGCACTCCAATATTGAAGATGACAGTAGCATAAGTACTGCACAGGCCTATAAGAGGTAATGCTTACACAGGCCTAAGAAATAGAAAATGGAAGCCAAGATCCCAGGAAAATGCTCTGATGCAGCCCAACAAGAAGGACAAGAAGGGGACTCTTACACAGAAACTGGGTAAGGCTGGGAGCAGACTGCAAGCATGAAGAAGTGACCCACAGACCTGGAGAACATCTCCATACACCAGTGCCCATCTAATTCTGTATCTGGGGCCCAGACATGGTAGAGGTTTCTGATTTTATAAGAACTATATCTGTAATCCAGAAACAACTAAATTTCAAGCATGCTAGGAAGCATCCCTCTACTGTAGTCTCTGCAGCCCCTAGAGAGGCAAATAAGGAAACATTGCTACCGGGTACCAGTGAGTGCTGCCGACTTACCAGGCCTAGGAAATGCCTGAACAGAGTCTTATTCAAGCCAAGGGAAAACGCTGTTAAAACACACAAAACTCCTTTGACTAATGTGAGAGGGGGAAAGAGCCTCTATAATTAACAGAAACTGTCACAGGCATTGGGGGCCTCCGACGTGTTCAATGCAAACCACTTGAAAAGACCCGGTCTTCTAGGAGGTTGGGGTTTGTGAGTGGGGCTCCAACAGACTGGGGACAGCTTTTCCAAAAGAATCCCACCATATTAAAAAAAAAAAAAAAAAGAAGAAGAAGAAGAAGAAGAAAGGGGGCAGGGGGAGGAAAAACCCAAACCTCAGCTTAATGTTTTTCCACCAGTGGAACTAAAAAGCAAAAGAGAAGAAGAAAAGTCCAAATGTAACCAGTTTTCAATTAGGGCCTAATTAGAAAGAAACGTGGCCATGCTATTACAGATCTAGGAAGGAAGAAATGTAGTCAATGACTTTAGTTTGGGCTGAGCCATCCACTTGAAAGCTATGATGATTAGAGGGATAATTTATGGTAAGAGATGGTAGAGGGGAAGGGAGGAACAGAAGAAGAGAGCCTGGGGGTTGACTGATCATGCAAGTCAAGAGCCTGAGCAAATAGTCAAAAATACGTATTGATCAGCCACAATCTGCAAAGCATTACACAAAGGGCTAGAAGGAGAAACAAAGATCACAATAGATATAACTCTGACCTAAAGAGACTTATAAATACTGTCCCTGCAAAAAGCACCCACCTCTTAACACTCAGCCACTGTATACACATGCACAAGTCTTCAGAGAAAATTCAACCTTGACTTCTTTTCATAGACAAAGTCCACTCCGACAACTCATGTGGGCTGTCTCTGCATTTTTCCCAGCTCCCTACTTATTTGCAATTATGACATACAGAGACCCCATAAGAAAAAGATGTTATCACATCAAATATAATTTCTGGCTTGGAGCGGTGGCTCACACCTGTAATCCCAGCACTTTGGGAGGCCGAGGCGGGCAGATCACAAGGTCAAGAGATCGAGACCTCTTGCAGGCTGATCGCTTGAGCCCAGGAGTTCGAGACAGCCTGGCCAACATGGTGAAACCCTGACTCTACTAAAAATACAAAAATTAGCTGGTCGTGGGTACACGTGCCTGTAGTCTCAACTACTCGGGAGGCTGAGGCAGAAGAATCACTTGAATCTCGGAGGCAGAGGTTGCAGCGAGCTGAGATCATGCCATTGCACTCCAGCCTGGCGACAGAGTGAGACTCTGTCTCAAACAACATCAAAAATATATAATTCCTGAATGAAGTGATTTGGATTTGCCTCCGCCCTCAAAAGAAACCAGTCAAGGTCTATACCCTGGCTCAGGCAAGCTGAGACACTGCATCAAAATGGAGAAACTTAGAACAGCTCAAAGAGCATTTCTTAATTTCCTTTTTCTTTTTTTAAAATAAAAATAAAAAAGATCAAGTAAGGTTTACACATTGCAATTGGTGGATATATCTCTTAGGATTTTTTTTTTTTCCTCTTTGAAACAGGGTCTCACTCTGTAGCCCAGGCTGGAATGTAGTGGCGTGAGCACAGCTCACGGCAGCCTTGACCTCCCAGGCTCAAGCAATCCTTCCAACTCAGCTTCCTCAGGAGCTGGGACTACAGGCATGCACCACCACACCTAGCTAATTTTTGTCTTTTTTTGTAGAGACAGGTTTCGCCATGTTGCCCAGGCTGTCTCGAACTCCTGGGCTCAAGCGATCAGCCTGCTTTGGCCTCCCAAAGTACTGGGATTACAGTCGTAAGCTACCATACCCAGCCTTTCTGCTTTCTTTATGACCCCAAAGGATTCAGGTCCATTTTCTGTAAAGGCCGTAATACATGAGAACAAGCAGAAAGAAACTGGGGATGGGTACCCTTGTATATGGCTATAGGAAGGAACGGATCAGCTGGTTCCATTCCACATTTGCAACAAACAAACCAGTTTGATTGGGAGAGGCATGGAATACTTTCTTCCCCTTGCTCTGGGGTACCCTCTCCTTTGTTGATTTAGTTCAGGCAACTTGGAGGAGGGACAGGAAGGGCTAGGGCAAACATGTCACAGCCTGCAGTGAATAGAGCCAACAGAAAGGAGAGGCAAAGAACAGAGCTGAGAGGAGAGGAAAAGAGGAGAGGCCTCTCTTCCCATCCCACAACCTGGGCTCCATCCAACACAAAGTTAATTCCTAACCTCGGCTTCACCACCCTGCCCACTGCTTGCATGATTTATCCCCCTATCTGCCTGCATCGCCTTTACAAGCCTCCCAGCCCTGCAGACCATTATAAAAGCTGTCTGTGCTGCTGGCTCGACCTGGCCTGGCCCAGGCTCCTGCCACGGTAACCCTTCTCCACCCCTTCATTTTACAAGCCTTCCGCCATCATGGAAACCTGAAATCCCACGAAAGAACAGTAAACATTGCAGGGGAAAGAAAATACCTAGCCAGGCTACTCTGGACAGCAGAGTCACAAATGGACTGATGTCTCTAAGCCAGGGATGAAGGCCTCTAGGCAACAGTGAGCTACCTTCTTGCCTGGACTCACCTGGTCAGTAACAAAGAGATGCACACACAGATGCCAATCCTTCATGGGGCACAGCCAAGTATCCTGGTGCCCTGGGAGTTCCCAGGCTCAGAGAATCAGCCAGAATGTTGGGGAAACTCACAAGTAAACACAGGTGTCAGGTTCAGAGAACCATGTGGAAATGTGAAATTTTAAATAACGGAAAGAGACTAAACATTTTTCAAACCACGAACTCAGAATCAGCTCTGTCGCCTTCTTATGGGCTCCAAAGGGAGGAGATATGGTATAGTGGAAGGAGCATAGGCTTTCAGTTCAGCTGAATGGGTCTGAGAGCTGGCTTCATCACTTATTTATTAGCTATGTGACTTTGGACAACTCATATTTTCTGAATCTCAGTTTTACTCTGTATCATAGAAAAATACCAACTTGTAAAAAGGTTGTGAAGATTAACAATAAGATTTACAGCCAGGATGCCTGGCATACAATAGGTATAAAAAGTTGTAGCTATTAATTGTTATTTGGGATGTTAGACATCCTAAAATGGGGATGTGGTAAGGGTGAACAGGTCCTATTCCTACTCCATGCAAATACAGCCTTTTTAATAGGTTTCCCCTTTATTCTATGCGGTTCCCTTTCTACACCAGATTCCACTGTTTGATCTCCTGGCCAGGGAAAGAGCCAAAGAGAATTTCCTAGGGGAGTATTCTTTCCTACCCACTGCTGTGAGGACCCCTGCCCCTTCATGACTTTGAACTCACATAACCTAGCTCTGCTCCTGGCCCTTCTCACTAGGCCCCCATTGGCTTCTTCAGCCTCAGTTTATAAAGGCTCTTCTTCTTTCTCTTCAGACGCCTCAAGAGAACCTGCCAGCACCCAATAGATTTCATTCTTTTCACGAAATGTTGGACTGCCCTATTACAACAGACTCTAAGCCAGAAGTGAGGGTTCATACCTTCCCCGAACTAACATAGTGGAGAATGGACACTAAGGAATTCTCCAGTCTCTGGGGGTCCAAAATGCTCTGCCAAGGAGACTGAGTGCTCCCCAGAGCTCCGTTATTCACTTGGGGGTAGGCAGTGGGAAGATGGAGGGGGAGGGGCCGGGAGGGCAGGAAGAGAAGAGAGCCTTGATTCAGGGGGCCAGACTGAGTCCGCTACAGGCCAGGCTCCGCTGAGGTTTCTCGGGTGAAACACGCCTCTGTGATGGCTGTGTCTGTAAAGCGGATGGAAATGCCCATAAAGCCGTATCAAACCCTGTGCAGAGAAGGACAGGGATATATATAGAATCAGGAACCAAAGGGGCCACAGGGGATTCAGGCGGACAGCTCCGCCCAGCCCTTAAACCCGCCCCAGGGAAGGGGGAGGCCCAAGGAACAAGCTGAAGGAATGAAGGCTGGAGACAGCCCGGCGGGCTTATGAAGGGAGTGGGGAAATTAGGGGCGTCAGGGACAATGCTGGAAGAGAGCTAACGACTGAGCTGTGGGAATCAATGGTGGCTGGTGGGAGCTGGGGCCCGCTCCAGCACACAGATAGACGCTAAAGAGCAGACTCGGAGTTTCAGCAGATCCTGGGGGGACTTGAACCATCTGCTTTGGTGTCCCACAGTCTTGACAGTGCTCTGCTTCTTTCTCAGGACCAACAAGCCTCTAACAAACCGCTTTCCCTGTTTTCTTCCTCTGCATCCCCACCAGTACCTGCAGTTTAAATTAGTCGAGGGGCCAATGTTCTCCACGCCTCACTCCCTTAACCCCACTCCCAGTCTCCCACAGAGATGAGAGTTGGGGGCAAGTGAAAAAAAGAAACCTATCTGTAAAGAAGTGTCCTGAAGCAAGGAAAGTATTTCAAGACAGGCATCTGTCAAAAGACAGAAACAAATTCACAGAAAAGAAAAAGAGGCTCACAGAATGAGACAATAGTGTAGAAACTATGGCACCTGGTGGAATTAGCCCTAAAGGAGTCTTGCCTGGGACAGAAAGTGAACTGTCTTCCACTCTGGTTTGCTGGGATCCCCCTCTCCCCATCAACCTTCCTGTCAAATCAGGACATTAAGGGTAGAGATCCCAGTGATGGGGAGCTAGAAGACATTAAGCCTACAAGAATTTCTTACCTGAGCAACAGCCAGGGTAACCAATCTCCCACTCTCCCATCCCTATTTCAGAAGAGAATCCCTCCCCCTCACAAACCTGAGTCCTCCCCGCCACCCTGCCCCTGGCCCAGCACAAGTAGGACAATGTTTTGGCGCCACCTGCTGTCCTTTCATGACAACTGAGTAGAATAGATCTTTGAATTGAGTGGACCTCAAGCTTACCTTCCTTAATTCACCATAAATCCTAAAGGAACTTAATCCAAGAGAACAGAAACCATGATTTCTATTAAAGGGAGTACTCCTATGGAGCACACTGGAGAAATCCAGTGCTCCAATCTTCTCCTATTTCCTTGGGCCCTAACTAGCCAGAACCTTCTCATAGGATTTTTACATCCAGTCCTACAGCTCTTTGTGAAGTTCCTTCTCCAAGAGTCTGGCCGATTTGAGAATGACGAATACTCAACAAACCCTTTCGCTACTTAATAGAGTCCACATATTTTGAAATTAGCATACCACATTGTTTTGGTTTTCTTGGTTTGGGGCAGAAATTCTAATTTAGCACTGAGAGGACATGATCTAGTGTTTGTCATCAAACACTAATAAATGCAGTATCACCCAAAAAGCAATGACTTCGATATATTATGCTGCTGTATCATTCCTATGATCTTCACTCTGGGCAAACATTCTAATATGTAGTAAATTCATTGAGCAGTCACTTCATCTCACAAAGATACTTTTTCATTCATTTAACAATTTCTATAGCCCCTATTATATGCCAGCCACAAACTGGAGGTACAGTGGGGAGTGAGTCACACAAGGTCCATACTCTCAGAAAGGCTACATTCTAGGACCATTTATCTGACCCAACAAGGTAGTGTAGCAATTTCTCATTCATCTTAAAGAAAATCTATGTGAATAGCAAAGATCAAGACAAAAATATAAACAGGCTTTAGAAAAAGGCAAAATAAAGAAATGTAAGAAGAAGGAATCAGAGTAGGTGGCAATTAATGAGTATATAAAAAATTGTTAATATTATTCTTTCTGGCTATGCTTTTCCCTAAACCCCATTCCTGGACCTAACTCTAGGAACTGCATGCCAGCGTCCAAGGTCAGCTTCCTCAGACCTCAAGATTTACAAGTCTTTGTAGAAAGAATGAAGAAGAGGTGATATTTATTCAATACCTAGGATTGCTAGCTTAAATTATATGCAAGTACTTCCCCAAATGTCAACTCGGGAAATATGTGGGGCTCCATCAAGTATACTGCCATTTGTAGAAGACAGAAAAGTCTCTGATCGACCCTAGTATGAGGGGAATAAATCTAGGGGAATAGAGAGCCACCAAATCTTAGGGCTAGCCATGTCCTCTCCTAACCTCGTCCTCTAATTGTTCCAAGCAGGACTATACTATACTTATCATTATGTAAAGAATCTTAAGGAAATCACCCGGGCGCAGTGGCTCATGCCTGTAATCCCAGCACTTTGGGAGGTTGAGGCGAGTGGATCCCTTGAGGTCAGGAGTTCGAGACCAGCCTGACCAACATGGTGAAACCCCATCTCTACTAAAGATACAAAATTAGCCGGGTATGGTGGTTCATGCCTATAATCCCAGCTAGTGGGAGGCTAAGGCACCAGAATGGCTTGAACCCGGGAGGCGGAGGTTGCAGTGAGCCGAGATTGCACCATTGCACTCCAGCCTGGGCGACGAGAGCAAAGCTCCATCTCAAAAAAAAAAAAAAGAAAAAAGAAAGAAATCTAGGAAAGGAGTTCCCAAAGCTTCCCTAGTAACATAGTAACATAATCAGGTCAGGTAAAAAATTCTTCTCTCCACTTCAACTACATCCTTATAATTCAAGTTAATCCTGTCTTGTACTATCGTGAGCGAAATGCAGGAAAGCTATTTACTATCCTACATGTGTTAATTTTCCATATTTAAAAGAATGAACTACCATTCAATCTACTCTCTGAATTAAATAATTCCATTGTCCTTGGATTTTTCTTATTTATTCTATGTCCACCTCTTTTATTATTGTTCTGATTCTTTCTATGGGCATTAAGGCCCCCATGCAACTTTCACACGAGACATTAAAACCTCAAGAGCAGCTGGGCACAGTGGCTCATACCTATAATCCTGGCACTTTGGGAGGCCGAGGCAGGTGGATCGCTTGAGTCCAGGAGTTTGAGACCAGCCTGGGCAACATGGTGAAACCCAATCTCTACTAAAAATACAAAAAATCAGCTGGGCATGGTGGTGTGTTCCTATGCTCCTAGCTACCCAAGGGGCTGAGGTGGGAGATCAGTTGAGCCTGGGAGGTCAAGGCTGCAGTGAGCCCTGATTGCGCCACTGCACTCCAGCCTGGGCAACAGACTTAAATAAATAAATAAAAATAATGAAAATTGTTTAAAACCTGAAAAGTTCAACTAATGCTAAATACAATGGTAGGGTGGCTTGGGGTTTTCATGCTATTCTTTTAATTACAGTCTGGAATCATATTCATCTTTTTAAACACCCAAAATATACCAAGAACTATATCGCAACTGGGAGCCCTTACTAGTTAAATCTTTCAAGAAAAAAGGTGGGGCAACATCTCCCACCTAAGGAGTAGAAGACCACTTTATAACCACCTCACTCGGCTAGTTTTTTGTATTTTTTAGTAGAAACGGGGTTTCACCGTGTTAGCCAGGACGGTCTCGATCTCCTGACCTCGTGACCCGCCCATCTCGGCCTCCCAAAGTGCTGGGATTACAGGCTTGAGCCACTGCGCCTGGCCAAGTCACAAAAATTTTACTTCACTTTCCTTAGATCCATGTACCTTTCAAGAGCTCCCTGGGAATCTTTCACTAATATCCCCACCAGGGAATGACTTCCTCATCTGTCCTCACTGAGCACTTCATGTTTGTCTTTATTATAGCACTCTTACTTTGGTAAGATAAGTGTGTGTACACCTATCTCCCTTTCTAAGCCATATGCTTCTTGGGGGCAGGAATCATGTTAGTTACCTCTGTACCCTTGGGACAGTAAGTACTTAAATATGCTAGTTTCCTATTCCCCATAGTACTGGTACGAGAACCTAAACCCAGTGGTATTCAATAAATGCAGGATAAGGATGATAACATTAATAACAGCCATTCAGCACAACTCCACTAAGTTGCCAGACCAGTTTAGGATATTGGCATGAAAAATGCTTTTTCTCCTGGCCCAGACATTTACTCTTAAGATTTGCCTCCTCCTCAATAGACTCCAGGAAATAGGGTTAGTTTTAAGTTCTAGAAACTCTAATCATTCCTGTTTTCTCCAAACTAAGGGCCTGAAGGAAGACTGCAGATACCTCATGAATATTGATGAGCCTCTGCGGTCACATGAATATTAACAACACCCTGTGGCTTTCGGGAACAGCAGCCCAGCTAGAAGGTCTAATATTAACCTTGGCTAGGCCCAAAAGGTAGAAAGCGCATATGCCCATACATCCCCGTGGGGAGTAAAGAGTGGATAGTGGAGGCCAGTTTGGAGCTTGGCCCCTGTGCAAACACTGGGCACACAGGCAGTTAAGAAAGAACTAAACATGTGTCCTACGTCCCTGGCACTGGGGGGCTCTGTTAGTAGCTACCCAGGCAGGAATCCCCAATTCTCAAGCTTTGCAGAAGTTAGGATGTAAAGGCTATATCATAATTCAGAAAAACACTGGTGGGGATACACTGACCTAGTTCAATAGCTACAGCAGAGGGGTAGGAAAGGTTGACAGTCAGATTACATAGGACAAAAACCAGAATCAAATTATAAGGCTCAATTAGGCAACAAAGACATATTTTGTAGATCACACATTAACAGTAAGTAAAGTTCTATAGACTGGAGTTTCCAGCCCCATACCCTCCCACGAGACTAGTGGACACAGAAAACAATGACTGAGACTTAAGCAGAAAGCTATTCTAGGATTGATGCAGTGAGAGACAGAAGAAGTCAGATTCTTTTTGCACCTACAGATCCTCAACCCAGGAAACATCAGAAAGAATGATGATCATTATTAAAAACAAACAAAAACAACAAAACAAAAAGTACTGTGAATCAGAGTTGACCAAAGAAACCCATGTACTCCTAGCCCTGGGTCTAAGTTCAAAATCTACTTCTATGTCACATGACAGAACTATTAAAAGAAAAGGCAGGTTAAGTAACCCCATGCAGTGGCTGGAATTAATGCTAATAAGATTCCTGCTGTACTCATCCACCAAGACAGACTACATTTAAAACTAGAAAAGTGCCTCTTTACTCGCCTAGCCTGATCCTACTCAAAGGCCTTGACCCCTTAGCTCTGCCTGAAAAGCTGATCCAGCCCCCTTCACCCACACTCAAGAGGAACAGAGAGGCCTGTAGGCCTAGCCCAAGCTGAGGTGGTGAGAGGCCACACCTAGGAAGAGGGTGGGGGCTACTCTCAGGCGCTGTGTTCTGTCACACAATTACCATATTATGTAGCTCTAATAAAAAGAAATACTTGAAGTTTTATTAGTGCCATATAATAAAGTATTTATAGAATCCGGGCGGTGGGGGCAGAGGCAGAGAGAGGGAGAAGGAAATAGGAGGAATCGAAATTGTTAGCAATAACCCTAGCAATGGCAGCCCCCAACATTAGCCACCCTGGGCAAACCTCAAAGCCTTCAGCCTGGGACATCAGGCCAGCTGTCATCAACCTAGATCAGCATGGCTTACTGTCCACTCCCTCTACAACAGTCTGTCTCTGACTTCTTCCTGGTTAACAAAGAAAGAGGTGAGGAACTGGGAGTAGTAGGGAAGAGGAATAAAGAATTGATATCACCAAAACTGTGGAACCTAGGCCTGAAAAGGCTGGGAAGCAGAGGAAAGCAGGCATCAGTTGAAAGAATGAGTGGAATGTAAGCTTTAAAAGGTTCCATTCTGGAGCTAAATTTGAGTTCTCACCATCCAGCATATCTGACCATTTTGAAATTTGCCCAAACAGGGTTTTCCATCACTGCACTGTTCCCTTCTGCACACCTTTCATACCCCCTACTCCAACCACACTCTCCACTCACCACCAGCACCACGAGAGGAGTGCACCCCACACCTACTCCAACCACACGACACACACCCACAGCTTCTCCCACACCGCCCCTCCTCACACATGGTCCTCACAGCCACAGTGCACACACATACAACACGCTCACCACAGCACACTCCTTCTTAAGGCCACGGGCTGCCTGCACTTCCTGGGCATCTTCCCAACTTAAGACACGTCCTAGATAAAAACATTTTCGGAGTCTACAACACTCTTTAACATTTTAAAATTTTCTATTACCCAGAAAATCTCCCCAAAGAGAGAGAGGAGTGAGGGCTGTGACATTATTACAGAGAAGACTATAAACAGAACAAATATAGTGCTGCTTTATTACAAGGCAGTGTGGGGTTGGTGGCTGGCTGATTACAGGGCCACTCCCCAGAGCTCTCTGCAGTCCCAGACCTCAATAAAGGCCAGACTTGAGCTGCCTTCAACTGAGGGGCCCCCTAGAATCCCTTCAGATTCCAGTCCAGGATATGATATCTGCCTTGGTTGAAGATAAGGAGGAAAGCAAACACAATCTAAGAACAACCATGCTTGGCAAAGAGCCACTAGACCATCTTCTCAAAGGCAAACACAATTAGGATGGTTTGAGTTTCTTGGAATCAATAGATTCCAAACTTTGGAAATTAAAAAAGATAAAAAACCTAGAGAGAGCAAGAACAATTGATAGACTTAAAACCCATACACATCATAGATAGTGCAGAGTTAAGGGGGAAGAATGGATTAGAGGACAGAAAGAGAAGCAGCGCAGCTTGAGTGACTAAAGCAACCCATATTACGCATAAAATCATAGAAGGAAAGAGTGGGAAATCCACAAGTCCTCTCTTCTGGGCTCTGGGCACACAGCGTCCCTTCTTGAGTGACTCACACTGGGATCACCTTCACCCCTGCTTCATGTGGTAAGAGCCTCTTTATAAGGAGACACACCACGAGCCTTCTCCTCCTCCACCCCTGCGAGTCAGGGCAATTGCGTCACTGACCTCCACACACACTCACTCCCTCCTCTTTCCAGCCGGCCACCACACAAGGGATCTTGTCTTGTGGTCCCTGAGATCCTTTCATCTGGGCTCCAAACCCACTGTCACCTTGGCCCTGAATCACTCCCCAGGAGACACTGGGAAAACAGAGCTGGACAAAGAGTGTCTGGGTCCTGTATGGCTAGAATTTACTGATCCCTGCCGGTGAGAGAACCCAGGCTATGCTCTTCTCTGCCCAAAGGCAGGGCACAGGAATAATTTTTAACTTGGCCTTGTGGCCAGCCCTGCCTACAGACTAGGTGTCCACTGATTTGGGTGACACCCAGCCCCCAACAGCTGAGGGATAAAAAGGGCTGAGAGGAAGCCCTAAAGGTTCTAGCTCCTCTGCCTTACTTGTTCAGTGGCTGAGAAATTGCTAGAGTTGGAAGAGTGCCAGCAAATATCCCCCCAGTTCTGCTCTCATCCCACTTGGCTATTCTGTTCTGAGGGTAGCCCCAAGGAAAACATTTTGGCAGTTGAAAATGTTACTGTTTCTTAGATCCTTCTCCAAGATAGAGGATTCCCTCCAACTGTGTCTTAGCTCATTTCCATGTTTCATGGTCCTAACATTTTTCCTTGACCTTCTGTGTAATGATATTCCACTTTGGGGCTTTGTCATTTTTCTGTAATTTCAGAACCTGTGGTTCAATGGGCAGATTTTAGGATGAGTTACAGGAATGCTGTTTACTCTCTGACTTTTCTCCCTTTTCAAATATCTTTTATTAGAACAAAGTCTCTAAGATAGCATGGGATAACAGGGAAAAGCTCTGCACTAGAAAGTCAAAGGACAAGGTTCTGTTTTCCACCAATTACTTGTGCAACTCGAGGCCATTCAATTTTTCTGAGCCAACCCATCGTATCTCCTCATCCTTAAGTGGCCCTAGTGGGCTTTCAAAACAATAATTATGTCACTTTGGTCTTCTTTTTATCTGAGTAGGTGATCAATATATTTGTGTTGAACTTTACTCAAGGAAGCCTGCTCATTTTACCAGGCAGTTATGCAAATCAAATGAAATCAAAAAGGCAAAAGTTCTCTGCAGAATTCATAGTAGTACAAAAATTTACTGAGTATTTATAACGGATCAGACAAGTTAAAGACATAATATCCCTACCCTTGGGGAACTTACCACCTAGTAGGAGGAGCCAGAAAAACCAGTAATTATAGTACAGTGTTGATATGGCCTACGATAGAGCAAACAGAATGGCACATAAGAAGGGTAAGTAAACTGAACTCGGAGGGCCAGGGAGAATTCCCTAGAGGAAATAACATATTCAATGAAATCCAAACAATGAACAGGAGTTACCCAAGTGAAAAGGTGGAAGGGGGTTTCCAGAGGGAACAGCATGTGCCAAGGACTAGAGATAATGGAATGACGGGCTCTAGCAACTGACAGCAGTTCACTGTGACAAAAGTGTAGATCTAAGAAGCAAGGTGGAGAGTGTGGATGGGGTTGGGGAGTAAGGGTTAGTGTGGCCTAGCAGAAGAGTAGCAGATGAAGCTGAAGATGTAAGTTTTGGTGGCCAGCTCATAAGGGCCTTAACGGTCTTATTAAGAAGTTTGGACTTTATCCTAAGGACAGCAGGAAGCCACTGAACAGTTTTAAGCAGGGACACATGACCAGATTTACATTGATCAGCAGCTTCCATTTGGTTTCTTTTCCCGACTGTGGATCCCTGGGGCTAGGGAGGTGTCAAAAAGAAAAGAAACAGAGGTTCAGACGTGGCCTACTTTTTTTCTTTCCATGGAACCCAGCAGGTTCCCACTCCCTTCCTCATGGGACTCTCCAGTCCTTTAAGTGCTTAGCTTACTTTCCACACAGTCTTCTCTCTCAGTCAGTCCCCTTACTCCTCCCTCTTTTTCTGGCAAAGAAAAACCTTTTATGATGTGGCAAGTCCTTTCCAATCAGCTGTCCTATTGACCTGGGATATTAGCCTCTTTTCTTGAATATTATCCCCTCACCAGCAACCTCCAAAGAGGGCTGTCAAGTAACCCTGCCAGTAATCTACATTTCTAATCCAAGGCCCATTTCTTATCTCTTACTTAAATTCCACCAACTCTGCCAATATTTACTTTTCTCCTCAATCCAAAATCTCTCAACCTCTAAAAACAATTTGGTGGCCTCCTAACAGAAGACCAAGATATACTGACCAAACAGGTGATCAATCTGAAAGGCCTCATAAGAAAGACCTCATATCTAGATGATAATGATAAACTAGCAAATGAACTCTATGAAAACATTAATTCCTTTTCTTTCTTCCTTATCTCCTCTTAAACTGCAGTTTAAGGTTTAAAATCAATCCCATACAGGAAAATCATCATGGTCATTAATTTTATCTCTTGGCACTACCATTTAACCTTAGAATCAAAGAACCTTGGCACTGGAAAATAAACCTTTAGTCCAATCTTCTACCTCAGTGTCAGAGCTCTTTGGCATGACTTGGCAATTGAGATCAGATTGCTTTTTACTGCCTGAAATTTCCTGAGAATTCCTTTTTCTACTCATCCCCACTGAACAGGTTTAGAGCAAGACCTCTATCTCCATTAGGAAATAGCTCAACTCATCAGGTCTTAAGCTTCTAGAACAATGCTATTCAAAGTATGATCAGCAAACTGGTCAGTGCTGGTCTGTGAACTCTTTGTAACTAGCCCATGACGCGATAAGTATAGAAATTGAGTGTAAGCATTTTAAAACTTTTAAAGTAACTTGACATTACCAGGACATCAAAACATGTGTTGAGAGGACTTATCTCAATGAACAGAGTATAGTACAGTTTGAGTACTACTGAACTTGTATGGTAAGTCACATATGGTACATGCTGCACACTAGTTAGGCACATTAAGACCATATGTCAGATTACTTTGAAACGCACTATTCTAGAAAGTTTTCGGAAGGGAAGAGGATAAGTCTGGTGGTAGGGGGGCTAGCTCTCTTCTTTTTTCCCTCTTCTGGGTACAATAGAGAGTGAATCTGCTACCTCGGATGAGGAACAGGAAGCTGCTCCCACCAAGCCACTGACTGTATGGGGTGAAGAGGAGGGCAGGAGTTGGTGGCCAGGTTATCAGGCAATAACAAACTCAGCATCCAAGCACGCGACTTCCAGCAATGCAAGGAGCTTCCTTTGTTTTGGGAAAACAAGAGCTGCAAGAAGCCTCTCCTTGACACGTTCTTGCCTGGCCTCAGGAGAAGCCCAACCACCCCTGACACACAAATAGGAGAGTCCTGGCCAATGACCGGCCAGCCAGAACCCTGACCACAACTCCTGTTTGCTTTTCCTTTTCCACCACTTCCTCAGTTCGAGGGCCACTGTGGGGCCATAAGTAGCTGCCAGCCTAGGTCACCCTTCAAGAACTTCACCCCCAATGACCTAGTACCTAGTCCATACAACTCTTCTAATGCACTTCCTATAGCCTACTTTCTATCCCCCATATGGTTTGGTCTGAGAGCAAGGGCTTTTGGCCCCTTCCCTAGAGTTGCAGGTAAAATTAAGTCTTGGAATACCACTCTAACAAAGGCCATGGTATGCTGTAGCGAACTAAATCCAAGAAGATCATCATCTAGCCAAGTGCCCAAGAAGAATATTTGAGGCTTCAATAGAATATTCTGGGCTGGGTGCGGTGGCTCACGCCTGTGATCCCAGCACTTTGGGAGGCCAAGGCGGGTGGATCATGAGGTCAGGAGATCGAGACCATCCTGGCTAACACAGTGAAACCCCATCTCTACTAAAAACACAAAAAAATTAGTCGGGCGTGGTGGCAGGCGCCTATAGTCCCAGCTTCTTGGGAGGCTGAGGCAGGAGAATGGCGTGAACCCGGGAGGCGGAGTTTACAGTGAGCCAAGATTGCGCCACTGCACTCCAGTCTGGATGACAGAGCGAGACTCCTTCTCAAAAAAAAAAAAAGAATATTCTGAACAACCATTTTTTTTTACCTAAACAAACTTACTTGACTGCATTAGATCCTCAGCTTCAAGAATTCAGTTATCATCAAGACTGAAATATGTAAAACAATACGCCTATACATGATGCAGAATGTCAAAACTAAACTTCCAAAGAGTTAGCTAGGAAGTTTAGAACCAAAGACCAAAAATCCAAAACCTGGGAGTCTAACTCTTGGAGGCACAAACAGAAAAAGAGTCTCAACTCTCAGACTCACATGAAGGTGCCATCTAATCTAAGACGAAAGACTTTGGGACATTTTCTCCAAGAGCTCTGAGAAGTGGGGCTAGCAAGTCCCACCTATGACTTTGCTATGATAAATCAAGAGCCTTGGGGACCAGCAAACCTTCCTCCCTCTCTGATTAATCAAGGGAGCTTACTCTTTATCCTGGCAGTCCAAGAGCCCAAGTTTCTATGAAGACTAATTTGTCCTGTAAGGGGAGGGATGTGGGGGCGGGACTCCCCCCACTCCAGGCCTCCTTCATGCCAAAGAAGGAGGAAACAGAATAAGCAAAATAAAATTCATAAAGCGAAGCAGTAATTATGGTGTGGTCAACAAGAGGCTGCTCCTCAGGCCCATCATTATGTGGCTAAATTTAACGCCCTGCGCGGCCAGGGGAGCCGTGCGCCCCGGGCACGGTGTGTCCACACAGACGCCAGCTCCGCCACCTTCACCCGTTCGACGGCCGCCAGGGCTGCCAGAAAGCAGGTCACAATTTTTTTTATAGTCTGTTTACCAAGATGCTGTTTTTACTGCCGAGGTTTCTCTCATTTTATCTCTTTTTCCCTTTTCCCCAAACAGACTGGCCTGTATTTTCTGTCCTGTTTTTTTTTTTTTTTCTTTCTCCCTCTCTCAGTTCTATTTTCAGAACTCTAATTTTATATGGTATGTCCCTTCTTTTTTTTTTTGGTAAATATTTGCCATAACTAAGCCAGGCACATCCAGTTTAAAAGGCTCTGTCCCACAAAACATCAGGCCTTTAATGATATGCATCTCATTAGCGTGTCCTATGAAAGGGGGTATAGAAAAAAATGCAACTTACAGACTTTCTCACTTTTTATATCTAGAGAGACCTATATTTATATATGAGGATAAGCCAAAAACTGACGTTCTGAGCCCCAATACAAGGCTAGTACAATGGTCATTTGATTCAGGCTTTGAGACCCCAGAAGCAGTTTCAGGAGAGAGGGGCTACTGGTCGGTATTACTGCTGGTCCTCCCAGGTGGTTCTCACAAGGTAAGTACAGTTAGAACCAGTCCTCAGACCCAGAAGTATTAGGGCTCTCTAGATCAGAGGAACAAAACTCTGGGAAGTCCTCTGACACAAAATTTCCCAAAATGGCTGTAAGAAAACAGAGTGGCAATAAGGCATCAATATTTCCCTCCTTCTCTGGCTGATAAGTTAAAGAAAGGGAAGTTATGAGTTAAAAGAGTGCTTGAAGAGATCTGTTCCAAGCTAGAACTTCCACATCTCCCATTTACTGTCCAAAGGCTTCTCCAGCTGTGCTGAGCCCCAGAACTGAAGGGAAGATTTCTTTCTGTACATGTTAGGTTGGATGAAATGGGTTGCATGGTTGAGTCCACTTATGGTACTGAACAAAAGGCACAGCATCAAATAAGCACTCTCCAAATACTTGTCTGTGATGTGCTTTTAAATCCAGTTTGAGGCTGGGTGCAGTGCCTCAGGTATATAATCCCAGCACTTTGGGAGGCTGAGGCAGGAGGATCGCTTGACGCCAGGAGTTCGAGACCAGCCTGGGCAAAATAGTGAGACCCAGGATCTACTAAAAATAACAAAAACATCAGCCAGGCATGGTGGTACATGCCTATAGTCTCAGCTACTCGGGAGGCTGAGGCGGGAGGATCACTTGAGCCTGGGACATCAAGTCTGCAGTGAGCAATGACCACACCACTGCACTCCAGCCTGGGCAACAGAGCGAGACTCTGTCTCAAAAAGAAAAAAAAAAAAAAAAAAAAAAAAAAAAAAAACTGCAGCTTGACATTCTAAGATGGTGTTAGAGGAGCCCCCAGCATTCAGTGTTTTTGATAAGACATGTTGGGGGAGAGAAATAGATACATGAATTGAAAGACCCTGTGTGGCTGTTCAGGTAGCACCTCCTGGGGACTCTATACATTGCAGGGGTCACCAAAGGTCCAGAGTCTCTAACTCAGTTTTTATTAGTTCATTTAGGGATGTTCAGACTTTAGAAGATTGGCTGATGTTAACTAAAAATTATAAGAGACTAATTTTGAAATTAAAATGCCAATTTATTAGTTTACAAAGTGAAGTCTAGTCCAGTTACTAAAATATCTTCAGCTGCTTTTTCCTGGGAAGCTGAATAAATATTGAGAGTGCTACTTGTTAAACACAGGAAAAGGGCAAAAATCGGCAAATAGCTTTAGGGGATAGTCTACATACATTGTGCAAGCTAGACATTCATCTCGTTCTACTGTATCACTGTTTTGGCATTGCGCTGGATAAATTAATAAATAGTTACTCCTTGGTTTTTCTTGTTTTGGATTCTATACAACTCTGTTCCTCTGTTAGTACATTTCCTCACATATCATAAATTAATTACATAAAGATTTTTCTTTAATTGCTTGTAAATGTCTAGAGGCATACAAGACTAAAAGTGGCAAGAAAGGAATGTGGAATAAGAAAAGAGGCAGTACTTGGGGCACAGCGCTCTAGCTTTGAACCATTTTCCTATCTTTTAAGTTAGGTCTCTATACTGCTCACAAATTGGTCTCAATCTTGCCTACTGCCCACAAAACTTTCAACACGTATAACACGTGGCAAGGCAATCGGACATGATGGAAGAACATTGGACTAGAAGGTCAGAGTCCTGGGCTCTGGTGCAAGGCAGAGTCCTGGGCTCTGGTACCAAATTCTACAATTGTTTGTCTATGTAGTTATTTTATCCTTATGGACCCCAATTTCCACATAAGTAAAAGAGAGTGGCTTGATATAGCCTTAGATTGATAAAGTCACTTCAAAATTCCATGGCTCTAATCTGGACAAAATATTTAAGAGGCTGTAATTTCCTTCATTGAGATACTGGCCAGGCCCTTGAGATTTATAATCTAGTTTCACGAGCAATGTATTTATAAACTGTTGGATAGATTACTCTGCAGAGAGCTAATCTTATCCATTTTATATTGATTTTTCTTTACACCTCAGTATAAGAGGTTACCCCAAATTTAGGGAGGGATACTCTGCTTAAGACTTGCATTTCCTATGTACTCACTAAACTCAGCAATTTCACTATGCTCTTCCCCTAGCTGCTGGCGGCTGCAGAAAACAGAATGCGGTTGCCATCAACTATTCCTCCTTTAAACCAAGCAGTATTATCCCATCTCAGAATTTCTCTTCATTGCTAGCTTTACCCATACCAAATTAGAAGGGGTTCTCTGGAGTAAAAGATTCTAAGAGAGCAATGCATAGCATCAGAATTGCTCAGGCTTCAAGCATAAGATTAACAAAAGCCAAAGAGCTTTTAAAGGATTCCCTCAAACCACCACACTTCAGGAAAGCCCCTTAGATTGTGTAACTCAGTGAAAGATCTAGCTGTGTCTTTTCCTTCAGCAGCCATTCCCCACGTAATATTCCTCTGAACTCTTACCTCAAGAGTAACTTCTTCCAAAAATACTTTTCCCAAACTGGCCTGCTATGAACCCCAGATCCCAACCAAATGCCAAATGAATCCGTTTCTTCCTCCTCTCAGGTACTATATATATATGTACTATATATATATATGTACTATATATATATGTACTATATATATATGTACTATATATAAATACTATATATATACACACACACGTACTATATATATACTATATATATGTACTCTCTATATATAATGTATTTAGAATATTCGTTGTAGATATGTAAATTCCAGCAGTTTAATCTGCATCAAAAGTCCATTTTTAAGGGCAGAAAACATGTTTTAACTTTTCAGTATAATTCCATCAAGTTTCGTATCTTCAATGGGCTTAATAAGTACTGTCCACGAAGAGTTTAAACTTCTAAATAGAAAAACAAATAGACCAAAGATCTCCCACACTGAATGAAAAAAGTTATTCTGGGATCTTCTGGCAATTTCTCCCTTCACAATTCCCTTATGGAAGATAACAAGGATGTCCGTGAATCCTGCAGTCTCATTTCCTAAATACTGGACAGCTAAGCTGCCAACCTACAGGACTCAGCCTTTATAGAACTCTCACTTTTCAATGTGGCCCACTATGCAAAAGAAATATCACCCATAAGTGAAGGATATAAGAGAACACTTTGGGTATACTGTTAAAATTATGAAGCCAACAGACCAGGTAAAACTTAGAGGTCAGTTGTTTGACACTTTCTTTGTTTTCTCCTAATTTCTACAACCAGAGACAACATGTCCCAATGTGAGAGATTCCTCTCATGCCACCACCTTTAAAAAGGCTACAACCAGGGACCTTCTATCTACAAGGCCCTAAGGTAGAGTTAGAAATTACAAGAAGAAACAAAATGAGCAAGACAGTTCTGCCCTTGAGTACTCTGTAGGCTAACAGGGAGATAAGTATAGCAATTCTTAGAATACGAGGCAAAAGTGATAAGTGACACAGGAAAGAGAAAACATTGAGAGTTCAGAAGAGGAAAATAATATAGCTTGTGCTTTTACTTCTGTCCCTTTCACTATTTCTGTCATAACAGAAAGGTCATTTAACTATCTGACTCTCTTTTTAAGTCAGGGAAATTAAATGCCCTTGGAAAAGACTTTAAAAATTATTGGATGAAAAGGCTGCCTCTCCTGGGGGAAAGAAGCTGGAAGTATGCAGAAATCTAGTCATCTATCTTCAAAGTACTGCCCATCCCTTCATGCCATCCACAAATCCCAGAGAAAGAACTAATCCTTCCACTTGGCTCAATACCACAGGTTCCTGCTTCCACACCATTCCTTTCCCTTCATCAGCATAAATTTTCCCTTTTCTACTGGTTTCTCCTTTGCCTTCAAACACATATGCACCTTTCCATCTTATTTCGCTTAACTACTTCTAGCTCTCCAGCTATCTCTCATTTATTTCCTTCTCATTGTGAAACTTCTCTGGTGGAGAGTTCTACACTCATTGTCTCCATTGCCTTATCCATTCATCGTTCTTTAACAGCCTGCTTTCTTCTGATATTGCCCAAGACCATGAATTGCCTAATGGCCTTTCCTCTGTCAGTCAGTTACCCCTTCTCTTTGGTCTCTTTCCTGCACATGACACTGAGGCCATCCTTGGTGATGGAAATAGCACCGGATTTGAGTCAAGACAAATATGGGTAAATCAACTGAATGGCCTTAGGCAAATTAGTTCACCACTGAGCCTCTGCTTCTTTATCTTTCAACTGAAGATATCACCTAGCCCACAGGTTTGTTGTAAGGATTAAGTTATAACTTAGATAAAGCACCTGTGTCTAGCACACACAGAGTACGGACTTCATATTTGTTAGTTACCCTTTCTTGGCTAATCTACTATGCTATTCTGATTATCTTCCTGTCTCACATTTCCATCACTGGCTCCTATTACTCCTTCCTGTTATGACTATTCCCCAAATCTCAATCTTTGGGTCTTTGTTCTTTTTTCCATACTCTTCCCAGTTAAAGATCCATCCATTCTCATGGCATCAAATATCACTTCTTTGTAGAAGATTCTCAAATCTATTTCTGTAGATACTTTTTTTCTACCTGAGCTTCAACTGTACTTTTTCAACTCTTTCCTAGGCATTCTCACTTGTATGTCCCATAATCCATTTATATTCAACATGTGGCCAGGCGCGGTAGCTCACGCCTGTAATCCCAGCATTTTGGGAGACCAAGGTGGGTGGATCACGAGGTCAGGAGTTCGAGACCAGCCTGGCCAACATGGTGAAACCCCGTCTCTACAAAAAATACAAAAATTAGTCGGGTGTGGTGTGGTGGGCTCCTGTAATCCCAGCTATTCGGGAGGCTGAGAAAGGAGAATCGCTTGAAACTGGAAGGCAGAGGTTGCAGTGAGCCGAGATTGCGCCATTGCACTCCAGCCGGGCAACAAGAGCGAAACTCTGTCTCAATGAAAAAATAAATAAATAAATAAATATATGTATATATTCAACGTGTATGTAAAAAAAATCTTCATCTTATGTTTTTAAATTAAGTCTAATTATAAGTAAGCCATTGATTTTGTAAAAAATAGACTAAGGCATTATTAAATGACCATACTGTAACAAATGGATTTTTATGAAACCCTTCTACTAGGGGGAAGAGGAGAGAGACTCAACTGTGTAAATCTTCACAAAAATCTCTGGAGGTACATGAAGCTTATAGGTTAGGCCCAAAAGGGCTAGGTATTTGTCAGAAGTAAGACATCAAGTCCGGGCACAGTGGCTCATGCCTGTAATCCCAGCACTTTGGGAGGCCAAGGCGGGCAGATCACTCAAGGTCAGGAGTTTGAGACCAGCTTGGCCAACATGGTGAAACCTTGTCTCTACCAAAAATAAAAAAAAATTAGCCAGGCGTTGTGGCAAGTGCCTGTAATCCCAGCAACTTGGGAGGCTGAAGCAAGAGAATTGTTTGAACCCAGGAGGCAGAGGGTGCAGTGAGCTGAGATCGCCCACTGCACTCCAGCCTAGGGGAGGAGTAAGATTCCTTCTCAAAAAAAAAAAGAAGACATCAAACATCAATCATCACTGCCTCACAAATCAAATCTGAACCATATTTCTCAGACTGGAGATTTAAAGCAAGTAAGAATGGCTCACGCTTATAATCCCAGCACTTTGGGAGGCCGTGGCAGGCGAATTGCTTGAGCCAGGAGTTCAAGACCAGCCCTCGGCAACGTAGCGAGATCCTGTCTCTATTAGAAAATAAATAAATAAATAAACCAAATGAGAGACTGATGATGGATTTGGTGGAGCAAAACAGAGGAAAAAACAGTTTTCAATTTGGCAGAGTTGGTAACTTCCTCTGAGTGAAGTAAGATATACAACCCCCTGGAGCGGAGTCTGTTCAACTATGCTAGCCTATCTGGGTATAGATATAGGAACATGCATGATTTTGTTTTCCACAGGCCCCTACAACTCTCTATTGTCTTCTATCCAGCCTGATATACATATTTATGTAATATGACTGGCCCCTATAGATATATGATTTTGTAATAATCTGGTTTTGAGATTTTTTAGGATAAGAGAATTTGAGATATAGGAAAGTCCTTTGCTATTGGGATTCTTAGAATCAGAAACCCAAAATGGATAATTTTTACCCACTTTGTCCTCTTTCATTCTTTTTTTGAGACAGTGTCTTTCTCATAATGTATTCCCTCTTGGTTTCTTTCCTTTTTTTTTTTTTTTTTTTTTTTTGAGACAAGATCTCTCTTTGTCACCCAGGCTGGAGTGCAATGATGTAATCTTGGTTCACTGCAACCTCAGTCTCCAGAGTTCAAGCGATTCTCCTCCCTCAATCTCCCAAGTAGCTGTGATCACAGGCCTGTGCCACCAAGCCCAGCTAATTTTTGTATTTTTAGTACAGATGGAGTTTTACCATGTTGGCCAGACTCATCTCAAACTCCTGACCTCCGGTGATCCACCCACCTCAGCCTCCCAAACTGTTGGGATTACAGGCGTGCGCCACCACGCCTAGCCCCTACTTGGTTTCTTGATTTGTTTGTTTCTTTGAGATGGAGTTTTGCTCTGTTGCCCAGGCTGGAGTGCAGTGGCACAATCTCAGCTCACTGCAACCTCCGCCTCCCATGTTCAAGTGATTCTCCTGCTTCAGCCTCCTGAGTAGCTGGGATTACAGGCACCCACCACTGCATCCAGCTAGTTTTCTTATTTTTAGTAGAGATGGGGTTTCACCATGTTGGCCAGGCTGATCTCAAACTCGCGACCTCAACTGAACTAAGCCACCACTGAGCCATCACTCCCAGCCCCATTTGTACTTTCTATATTGATTTCCTTTTTGTTCTCTCTCAAAATGTTAACAATTTTTTTAAAAAATTACTTTAAAATGCCGGGCACGGTGGCTCACGTCTGTTATCCCAGCACTTTGGGAGGCCGAGGCGGGCAGATCATGAGGTCAGGAGATCGAGACCATCCTGGCTAACATGGTGAAACCCTGGCTCTACTAAAAATACAAAACAAAATTAGCCGGGCGTGGTGGCGGGCGCCTGTAGTCCCAGCTACTCGTGAGGCTGAGGCAAGGAGAATGGCATGAACCCAGGAGGCAGAGCTTGCAGTAAGCCAAGATTATGCCATTGTACTCTAGCCTGGGCGACAGAGAGAGACTCCATCTCAACAAAAAAAAGAAAAAGAAAGAAAAAAAATTACTTTGGCCGGGCGCGGTGGCTCACGCCTGTAATCCCAGCACTTTGGGAGGCCAAGGCGGGCAGATCACAAGGTCAGGAGATCGAGACCACAGTGAAACCCCGTCTCTACTAAAAATACAAAAAATTAGCCGGGCGTGGTGGTGGGTGCCTGTAGTCCCAGCTACTCGGGAGGCTGAGGCAGGAGAAGGGCGTGAACCCGGGAGGCGGAGCTTGCAGTGAGCGGAGATCGCGCCACTGCACTCCAGCCTGGGCGGCAGAGCGAGACTCCATCTCAAAAAAAAAAAAAAAAAAAAATTTACTTTAAAATTTCTAACAAATTTCCTTTTGAAAGCATAAGCCCTTATAAACCTTTGCAAAAGGAAAATAAAGAAAGAGGTATTTTTAGCTATTCTTGAGAAAAAAAGAAGAAGTGGTGACCCCTGGTTACTACAGGATTCAGAAGAGAAGGCGAAATTTAGAAAAAAAACTGTAGTTGAGAAACATGCACAGCCATACCTTCCTCCCTGGAGATTTTCATTCCAGATTTCATTCTGGAATGAATAAGCCTTCATTCCAGAGCTCAAATACTGGTACATTCATATTTTTAATAAGGAAAACCATTCTTTTATATGCCCACGGTTTAACCGACCCCACCCATGATCTTCCTAGTCTATCAATGGCATCACTATTCTTCAAATCACATAAGCATATGACCAAGAGCCTAATCTTCCTAAAGATTACCTTCATATGTCAATTCTCCAGTCAAAATTTTCGATGGCTTCCAACTATCTGCAACAGTAAATAATAAGTGCAAGGAGAATGTGCCCCATCTCCTTCCTAGGAGATGTGTCCCTGCTTGAGAATCACTGCACATAATGACAGTTGTTAACAACTGAACTAAGTGGAGAAATAAATGTTACAGGCAAAAAAAAAAAAAAGCTGAAAACCACTTTCAGAATAAAACACTAATCTGCCAGCCCAACATTTAAGGCTCCCACAATTTAGCCTCAAGTTATTATCTTGCTAACTTTATTTTCTACTAATCCTCATCCATTCTTTTTTTGAGACGGAGTCTCGCTCTGTCGCCCAGGCTGGAGTGCAGTGGCCGGATCTCAGCTCACTGCAAGCTCCGCCTCCCGGGTTCACGCCATTCTCCTGCCTCAGCCTCCCGAGTAGCTGGGACCACAGGTGCCCGCCACCTCGCCCGGCTAGTTTTTTGTATTTTTTAGTAGAGACGGGGTTTCACCGTGTTAGCCAGGATGGTCTCGATCTCCTGACCTCGTGATCCGCCTGTCTCGGCCTCCCAAAGTGCTGGGATTACAGGCTTGAGCCACCGCGCCCGGCCCCTCATCCATTCTTATTCTTATTTTCCATCTTTTGCCCATGTGCTTCCCACCTAAAATGCCTTCCACATAGTTTTCAATCAAAACCTCAATCAAAGCCCAGTTCAAGTCCTGCCATTTATAGAAAGCTTTTTCTAATCACTCTATTACTGTGGCCCTTATTATCATTAACTAAGCACTGTAAGCTCTTTGATGGCAATATTATCATACCTTATATGCTCACAGAACCTCATTCAGCCCACGTGCACCTGACCGAATACTGAAAGGATGAACTAACTGCAAGTTTTTCTAGGTCAGAGAACTGACACACACAATAGGAGGGAGCATATTCTCATGCATCTAGACTTATCCTTCTTTATGATGCCCACAAGGATACTAAAAAACACCCTGAATCCTATGGCTTGCTCTACCTATTGAACAATAGGTACATGGTAAAAGGGTAGCCCTTCCAACTGTGGAATTGGAGCCCTTGTGACTCTATGACTAATTTTCTTTCCAGGATTTTGTTAAGTACTTACTCTTTTGACTTTTGAGGTGTCAGTCTCTTAACTGGCTCTAAAAAAAGAGAGGTTCTGGGATTTCTCAATAATAAAAGATTCAAGCTTTATATATACTTCATCCCAAAGTTGGGACTGCCTTTCAGAAAACATAAATGCCAAAGAAATAAGGCAGGTAGTAGAATGGGAATATAAGCTATTCATCTATTACATGTGAGGCTGCCTATGTCTAAGGCTACCAACAGGTGATTATTTGATGGCCTATTCGTAAGATGAGGAAAATAAAAAAGAGTGGGAAGATACAAGTCCTTCATCTATTCAACAAATACTTATAGAGTCCCTACTATGTGTGGAGGCACTGTTCTAGGCACTTGGGCTAGACCAGTGCACAAAACATACATCTTTGTCCTTGTTGAGCTTACACTCTAACTGACAGGAAGTAGACCATAAACAATAAGCATAATAAAATAAGTAAATTTTATGGCAATATGTTGGAAACTAGATGCTATGGAAAAAATAAAAAGTAGAGGATGGTAAGGTGAAATGGGAGTTCTAAGGTGCAAAGCAGGAGAAATGGAGCTTACAACTTTAAATGAGTGGTCAGGGTACACTCTATTGGGAAGGTAACATTTGAATAAAGACATTGTTGTAGTCCATGTAGATGGATGTAGTCTATGTAGCTATGTCTCCAAATTCTTTGACAAAGCTCCCCTTAAGAGGTGAAGTTTAATTACCCTCCACTTAACTGTGACCTAGACTTAGTGACTCATTTCTTTTTTTTTTTTTGAGACGGAGTCTCGCTCTGTCGCCCAAGCTGGAGTGCAGTGGCCAGATCTCAGCTCACTGTAAGCTCCCCCTCCCGGGTTTACGCCATTCTCCTGCCTCAGCCTCCGAGTAGCTGGGACTACAGGCGCCTGCCACCTCGCCCGGCTAGTTTTTTGTATTTTTAGTAGAGACGGGGTTTCACCATGTTAGCCAGGATGGTCTCGATCTCCTGACCTTGTGATCCACCCGTCTCAGCCTCCCAAAGTGCTGGGATTACAGGCTTGAGCCACCGTGCCCGGCCAGACTCATTTCTAATAAAAAGAATACAGTGAGATAGTGATAGAATGTAACTTCTGAAATTAGGTTATAAAAGGACTGCAGGTCCATTTGGTCTTGGTTTCATTTCTCATTTTTTTTTTTTTTTTTTTTTTG